>NW_008705398.1:1688655-1690394 GCF_000326865.2 Helobdella robusta | reverse complement strand
GTACGTGTGTGTGTTTGTGTTTAATTGCAAACGTTTCTACACCGATATTTGATTAATTGTTCTCTTAGGTTTCATTAGTGTTCTTGTGTGCGTGTGTGTGTGTGTGTATTGCCAAAACACGTGTGAGTGTTTTATACAAATGTTTTTTTTCTTCAATGGAGAGGGTTTAATATTTTTTTTTTGGGGTTTTTAAGAATTTAAAAAAGTAATATTGTAACATTTATTTACAACATCAACGGTTGTACTATCAAAAAAAACACATTAACGACAACACATCAAAAACAACAACAACATGAACAACTGCTACAACACTGACCACATCAACAACACAAACAACATAAAGAACGACAACAACATCATCAACAACAACAACAACATCATCAACAACAACAACATTATCAACGTCATCATCAGCAACAACAACAACGACAACATCATCATCAACAACAACAACATTATCATCATCATCATCATCAACAACAACATCATCATCAACAACAACAACAACAACATTATTATCGTCATCATCATCAACAACAACAACAACGTAACAAAAGTTTACAAATTAATCTTCACTGAAGTCAAACGTCAAATTTGACTGCAACATTTAATTTATGACCGCCAATGACGATGACGTTAATAATAATAATAATAATAATAATAATAATAATAATAATAATAATAATAATAATAATGAAATGAAATGATTATGACGATAATGACTAAAATAGTGACGATAATAAAAGGTAAGCGTCTACGTATCATTATCGTTATTCTCGTTATTCAATCGAGATTTGAAATAACGACACTAGATTTTTCGTTTCGTTATTCGAACGAATGACATTTTTGAAAAGGTTTCGTATCGAAATGTGAAGTACGTATGACGAAACATAATTTTGGTCTCGTTTTGTCACTACGATACCTCGAATCGATACAACTGCACAAAAAATTTTCTTAAAAAAGAAAAGTTTATAAAAAATTGTAACATTTGTTTAACTTTTGTTTGATTTTCTTAAATTAAAGAAGTTTGGCTTCAGTTTATTTTAGTGCAGTACATTTGGAAAAGCAGAATTGGCGGGAAAACAACCTAGTTTAGACGGTAAATTTGCTACGCATCGTTGTTATTGAGCGATGCCCTGGTTCAAATACTCTTTCAGATTATCAAAGATCATCATACCCCTTATGGTCTCTTCATAACTCACTAAATAAAGGGGGCAATATGTCTGGCTTATCGAAAATGACGTCATAGGTTTAATGATCTTGTAGAGTTCTTCAATTCGAAGAGGCACGATTTCAGTTTTTGCTATTTTAATATCCTCATTTCGAGCTTTTTTTTTTAAATTTGTTGCTAGCCAAATATTATACAGCGCCAAACATGCATCCGTTGATGAAAAAAAAGTAAAGTTTCTTAATTAATAATTCACTAGTTCCAATTTTCGAAATTTGAATCGAGATCACGTTATCGTATCGTCTTCGTCTTGATATCGTATCGTTATTTCTTGTGATTTTCAACGGTGCCCTGCATTATCTCGTCTCATTCGAGACAACATTGCGATATCGTTTTGATGCAAATACTCTTTTAATTCCGGTTTATTAAATTCGATAATAATTTAAAATAATAATATTATTATTGTTATTGTTATAATTAATATAAGCGTTATTATAATTTATTAAACTGTCTGAAGGTAATATACAATAATTTGACGTACCATAAATTATTGTTACGAAATCATTAACTT
>NW_008705398.1:1687612-1688605 GCF_000326865.2 Helobdella robusta | reverse complement strand
ACCACTGCTTATCTATTTGATCATCGTCAGAGCCGTCAATCCGACCATCGTCATCACTCATTCCTTCGTGATTCTATTTCTAATTAGCGTAGCGTAAAGAACCACACACGTATTTATCTATATATTTATCTATATATCTATCTATCTATCTATCTATCTATCTGTCCGTCTGTCTGTCTGTCTGTCCGTCCGTCCGTCTGTCTGTCTGTCTGCCTGTCTGCCTATCTATCTGTCTATCTAATTTTTATATTTTAAACTAAAACTTATAATAATAATGTTAATAACATTAACATCAACAACAAAAATTAAAATGATATTATTGTTATTGTTATTACGTCACGCAGCCACACAAGGCGAGACCAATGAATGAGTGAGTTAATGAATGAATGATTGAACGAATGAACGAACGAACGAACGGATGTAAGAATGAATGAATGAATGAACGAACGAACGATCGAACGAATGATTGAATGAATGATTGAATAAACAATCGATCGAACAAATGAATGAATGAATGATTGAATGAACGAGTGAATGAATGAATGATTGAATGAACGAGTAAATGAATCAATGATTCAGTGAACGAATAAACGAATGAATGAATAAACACGCATGTGCATTAATCTGTCAATCTTCATATCTCCATTATTAGCAATTGTGCCTATTTATATATCAAACTGTATAAAATATATATGTATATATTGTAGAATATATATTTCATATAAACATGACATTTATATTATGTATGTGTTTGTTTGTTTGTGTGTGTGTGTTTGTTTGTGTGTGTGTGTGTGTATGCGCGTGTGTGTGTGCTTAGGTGCCTAGTTATAATTGCAAAACTTTCTAATGTATGATTTGTGGATGTGAAAATGTTCTAATTTATGATTCCGAGTTAAAAATAAGACGTTAACTGATGCGCTGTCTACAACGTCTGACGATGAGGATGTGTATATGTGTGCGTGTGCGTGCGTGTGTGTACGTGTGTGTGTACGT
>NW_008705398.1:1681489-1684083 GCF_000326865.2 Helobdella robusta | reverse complement strand
TCTAAAACAGTTAACAAAATGCCAAAACCGATTCATCAGAATATTTAAAAATCTTCATCCTCATTGTCACACAAGTGAATATTATCTCGAGATGAAAATACTCAACATCAAAAACTTGTTCATCTACCACGTTGCAACATTCATTTTTAGATTTCTACGTCAGCAGTTGCCGGCATTTTTTAGAAACTTTTTCACTTTTGGAACTTCCATTCAAGCAAGAACTACACGCCACACGCCACTTTTCTATGCTCCACCAGCCAGAATTAAAGTACTCTGCATGAGTTTGAAACACACCGGCCCAGGAATATGGGAGACGATTCCACAAGAAATTAAAGATTGTAACACTTTGCATCCTTTTAAAAATAAACTGAAAAATTTTTTAATTACGAAAAGTTCTGTTTTTCAAGGATAATAATGTACATGTATATATATATATGTATATAAGTGTGTACATATTTCATTAACATTGATACATTTTCTCCTATTGACAATTTTATTTTATCATTGAGAAGCAATTTTGAGCTGCACGGTGGCCGAGCCCACAAGAATTAATTTTTTTTTTGGTCTCCATTTCATTCATGCTTTTGTTTTGTTTGATTGAATAAAAGTGATTTGATTTGATTTGATTTGATACATACATACATACATACATACATACATACATACATACATACATACACACATACACACATACATACATACATACATACATACATACATACATACAATTTAATAACACATACATACACACACACTAACATAAACAATTTTTTTATTCGTTAAACTTTATGCTAATCTCTTTTTTAGATACTATTGTTAGTGGTATAGGGAGGAATAATAATAATAATAATAATAGCAAGCAACATTTTTATTATTTTTTTTATTATCCATATATTTTTGATGTTAGTATTATTATGATTATTATTATGATTATTATTATTATTATCTTCAATCTAGCCGTCATCTTCGCTGTGTTGTGTGATGTCAGATGCTAGCAGATGTAATGCATGTTGACCAGACCACACACGTACGCACCACACACGCACACGCACACACGCACGCACACACACGCACACGCACACGCACGCACACACATACACATTAACGGAAATACACGGACTCGCATAAATAATAAAAATATATATATACGCTCTTGCTTACCAGTACCAGACAGATCGTAAACACTCACACACATAAATGCAGACATAAAAAAAACACACAGAGACAAACACACATTCATAAAAAAAACATAAAAAACATAAACATTAAAAAAAACATAAAAAAAACATAAAAAAACACACAGAGACAGACACAAAAATACATTCACAAAACACCACACACGCGCACACACACACACACACAAACACACACACAGAAAGACACACCCCACACACCACAGAGAGACAGAAAGAAAGAGAAAAAGAGAAAGACACACACAAAAACACACACACATACACACACACACACTCACACACACACTGTGATGAACCGTTTGAAAGTATCTAATCCCTTTAACTTGGCCAGACTGTCATATTGCCATCGTTCATGTCATCATCGCCATAATTAGAACATTATCTTTGTCGTCATCATCGCTTGTAGTAACATATTCATCATCACCATAACAATAGTAATAATATTAACAAAAACAATGATAATAATGAATAATAATAATAACAAATATTATTTTTATTAATATAATGAAATGTTAAAAGAACGCAACTGCTTTTATTAATGAAATTTTTAAAAAAAATATAGACATTTATGATTAATAACAATATTAAATGAACGATAATAAAAGAAACGTATGATGTGATCATTCATTCCTTCTTGCGTTCCTTCATTCATTCTTATGTTCCTTCATTCAATTTTATAGTGCCTAACATCTTGAAAGACCACCCAATCTATCTATATGTTGCTTAGCTAATGCGTGCTAAGCTGTCTTTTTGTTCAATTGTTCTTAAGTTGGTTTGTTAGCGTGTGTTTGTTTGTCTGTCTGTTTGTTTGTTTGTTTGTATGTTTGTTTGTTTATCTGTATGTATGTATGTTTGTTTGTTTGTATGTTTATTGTTTGTTTGTATACTTTGTTCGTTTGTATGTATGTTTAATAGCGTGTGTGTTTGTATGTCATTTATCTTTGTGGGACTTTTAGTATTTGGTACTGTTTGTGTATGTGCATTGTTATATAAATGTTTTTATATTACTACTTGTTTGTTTGTTTGTTTGTTCGTTTGCTCTGTTCATCAAGTTTATTGGTGTGTTTTTATTTTGATTCGTTTGAAAGCACGCTAAAATAAAACCAACACACAAACAGGTGCAAATAAAAAACATTCATACATCATAATGCTTTATAATATACACACACGCAAAAACACACACGCACGCACACAAACAAACACACACACACACGCACGCAAACACACACACACATACATAACAGTCTGTACTATTAAACACATGCAATGTAAATTTCGAAATATAATATATTTATACATTTATACACACACACACTCACACACACACACGTACACACACACACATATTCACACGTACACACTCACGCACATATATAAAATCGATATGATAATAATACAATA
>NW_008705398.1:1663048-1675548 GCF_000326865.2 Helobdella robusta | reverse complement strand
TAGTAGTAGTAGTAGTAGTAGCAGTAGTAGTAGTAGTAGTAGTAGTAGTAGTAGTAGTATCAGCAGCAGTAGTAGCAGTAGTAGCAGCAGTAGTAGCAGTAGTAGTAGTAGTAGTAGTATCAGCAGTAGTAGTAGTAGTAGCAGTAGTAGCAGCAGTAGCAGTAGCAGCAGTAGTAGTAGTAGAAGTAATAGTATAAGTATTAGTAGTAGTTGTTGTAGCAGCAGTTTTAATAACAATAGTAGTAGTAATAGTAGTATTAGTAGTAGTCGTAGAAGTAGTAGAAGTGGTCGTATCAGTAGTAGTAGTAGTAGTAATAATATTAACAATAATAATAAGAATAATAATAATATTATTACTAGTATTATTTATTTTATTGTTTAGTTGTTAAACACAGATGTCGCAAGTTAATTTTTAAACCTTCAAAATATAAATCTTCCCTAACCGATTGACTGCTTGCCAGACTGACTCAATCATCATCCTCGTCGTCATCATCAATTGTTTCTAATCATTCTGCTGATGGCTTAGTCGCCTATAGACAATCAAAAAAAATATTATATAACTATAAATTAGTGAACTTTTTTTCATAACAACACGTGCTTGTGTACTGAATGTGTGTGTGAATGTGTGTGAATGTGTGTGCGTAGATGTGTGTGTGTGTGAATGTGTGTGTGTAAATGTGTGTTTACGTGTGTGTGTGTTTACGTGTAAATGTGTGTTCGTTTGTGAAAGTATGTGTTATTAAAATTATTCATACTTGAAGTAAGCAATATACAAAAAAGTAATATACAGAAGATGTTGGTTGCGAGTACCTTTAGTCGAGTCAACCAAATCCATCAACAATGTCTGTATGTTTATTTCTGTCTGTGCGTGTGCATTTCTGTATGTTTGTATGTATCTGTGTAGGTTTTTAAGTATATGTGTGTGTACATATATGTACGTGTATACAGAAGAGCGTGTGATTATTTTTACATTGCCGGCAAGATAGATTTGTATCGATCGGATGAAAAATATAACAATGACAAAAATGTAATTTAAAAATTCAATTTAATAAATTATCTTACACACACACACACACACACACACACAAACACACACACACACACACACACAAACACACATAAGTTCTCTTCCATTTCATTTAAACGTTGTTTAATTTCTGTCAGAACATTATGTGTGTGTTTGTGTGTGTGTGTGTGTGTGTGTAGGTGCGCTAAACACATACCTTCATGTATTTAAAAATATTCTGAAAACACTTGAGCAAATTAAATAAAAATTAACATATGTTATTGGAAAAAAGTCATCATGTTTTCAACATCTGTTCATTGACCGCTGGCGATTTTTAGCGCCAAAAACTCACTCAAACTTGCACACGTCCCCTCCTGGCTATGAACTGTCCTTAGTGGTCACCTAAGAAATCTGACATCAACACGAAAGCACAGTGCAGTAGTTGGTTGAAATTCAGTGAGTCCAACATGGAAATCAATCTTATTGAATGTCGGACAATTATTATTTCAGGATCAAACTAAAATATTTCATTGTATCAAATCCGATTTAGTTAAAGGGATTAACAGCATCAGAAGCAACGGAGATTGCAATTGAACTGCTTACACGATAATTTTTTCTCATTACGATTGTGTTTGCAGTTGTTAATGTTGATTTAGTATGTGCTCGAGTACCAATGTTACAACATAGGAACTTTCACAATAGAGAGAAGGACAGTTTAAACTATGAATGGTCAGCAACTGGTACGTTTCTCCCTTCTAAACATAGCATTTTTCATTTCCGAGGAGAATACTGGTTTAAATCGCTGGCTTTAAAAGATGACACCGAAACAAAAATGTAATACAACTGAATGGGCAAAGAAAAAGTTAACTTTTCATATACCAAATATTTCTGGAAAACTTGACGGGGAAATAACTGACGTTGTCTCATCTGTCTCGTTGTTGTGGATCGTTGAATAGAACTTTTTTAAAAGCTTTTTGAAAACCTGTCGAGCTATGTTGTCAATTCTTTTTAGTTCTCCCGGCTGATCATTCCAAATTTGTACTGGCGATACTATGAAAATATTAAAATTATCTATTCTCTACTCCTTGTCTCACAACTCGGCAAATATTTCAACAATGATATCAGCGCCTTGACCATTAAAAATTTATTGGGCACGCTAAGAGGGAATATTTTCTGATTCCGAACCCAAACATTCCAACGCGAGACTGACTGTTTGTTGAACCAATGTAATGCTATTCTGTTGATAATTTTCAGGAGCAAGCGACAATGAGAGTAAGAGGACATAGAAAGCTATGGGGCTGCAGTCTTACAATAAAAAAATGTGTATCAATATCTTTGTCCGAAATTGATTTTCAATAAATCAAAACAAATCTAAACTACTATCACAGAAAAATCTCTGACTACGTCACGGGTGAACAACTGACTAGAGATCCCACGGTAGGAAAATGTTTCCTTGATTGAACATAAAAAAGTGAAAAAAAATCAAAGAAAACCAAATAATATAATATAACAGATCATTTTTCATGAGTTTGTGTGAGTTTGTGTGTGAATGTAGTACGTCACTTTTATATCTGTATACAGTATGTACGATATAAAGAAAAGCCTGCATATTTTATTCAATTCGTGGTAAAGTTGTGTCATATGTAACTTAACGTATGGCTTAAATTCTACTATTGTCTTTTGAGGTTGTTTCTGTTAGGCTAGGATGTGTGTACGTGTTTTGCATTTTCAATTTGTACATTCACTTTTGTATGTTTATCCTTGTTTGTGTGTACGACGTTTGTACTTGGGATGTTATGTATTATTGCAATACTTAGTGAGGCTGCTACAGATGTGTACCTTTCAGCGTATGCGTGTCGTGATGTAAGGAGCAAAGGTTAGCGATGTGTATCTATATCTATATCTGCTGTTCATGTGATGGTGAAGATGATGAGTGAGGATCACTGCGAGTATGATGCCAGGATGGTGATCATCAATGATGTAATGATGATAATTTGGTGAAAACAATATGAATTTTTGAAATAAAACTCTGGAGACGAGAATTATATGATATGTTGTAATTAGTTACAATGAAAATAAGGGTAAAGATAAGAAGATGTGGTACTAATAAATACAAAGAGAACAACAAATTGTCTGAATTTTAAACCAACACACATTCATAATCGGATTTAGCATGGTAATATTCAAACATCATTCTAATTATTCTATACGAGGTATTCTTAATTTTTCCTACAACGTGTATTAAAACTCTACAATGAAAACATTCATTATGTATTATCAGCTAATGACAAATGTAGATTGTCCATAGACACGTGATATTAACATACACCGAATTATTTTCCAACATTTGACAAAATTTAAGCATGTAGAAAAAATCCTATTACTAAAACAAAGACTTATACTAATAAAAAATATTAATTTTATTAGTATAAAATTTAATTATAATTTAATTAATAATTTTAATATTATAAGTAATAATATATATATATATATAAATTAAATTTTTATATATTCAAACATTTTAACATTGGAGACACTTTGAATATATAAAAATTAAAACAAAAATGTAACAATATAATAATAAAAATAATAGTTGATAATAATTGATAATAATAATAAATAATAATAATAATAATTAATAATAATAGGAATGATGTGTGTTTAATACAGCGTCAAATAATACAATGAAAAATAAGGAGCAAGAATGTGACTCAGCAGGTGCTAGGTTGAATAAAAACCTTTGGACGAATTCTGAAAAATATATTTTGTCTGAATCATAAAAAAAATGTTTGTGTCGTTATTGGCGATTAAATGATACAATTTTAAAAGATTGTTACAAAAATAATAAAAAATCTATAAAAATAAAAATGTTTATTATATGTAGGTATAACATGATTATCGGGTTTAAAATTAGAAATAGGATTATTTTACATAAAATAATTTTTCCAAATTTGAATTTTTTTAAATTTATTTCCCACCAAAACGCGAATTATCTTTTTTTTTCTAAAAACAAGTTTATTCATGTGAATAATGAAATAAAGTAAAAAAAAATAAAAGAAATAAATCTGAAAATCTTTCACGAATTGTCGAGCGAGACAGCTGAGAGGTTTGACAAAAGAGAAAAAGAGATAGGGGTTATATAGAGTGGAGAAGAAGGAGAGAGAGAGAGAGAGAGAAACGTGATGACAAAACGAAATCTGGTGAGATAGGGAGGAGGAAAAGTGAGAGAATTGTCTAAGACGAGGCATCTTTATAATGGAAAAAAGCTGCTTGCTTTATATTCCCATCTTATATGTTCATATATTTACGCACACATATTTATATACATATATACACAACTAACTTGACAATCATAACCGCTCTCCAACTATGGATCTATCTCTCTATTTTCATTCCTATACATGCCCTGACAAATGTATGTACCTACAAACGCCCTATTTGATGTATAGCCAAGTAACTGAATGTGAATATGAGAGGTGATAGCACTGGGTATGGAGATGTATGCAGATGGTCCTACAGTAAGTTGTCTTGCAGTTGTACAGGGAGAAGGCAATCTGCTGTCGATCGTGCCAACTCAGCTGCCGCTTCAACAACGGAAATTCTCAGGTTCGGATGGATTAGGTTCAGGCCGGCCTTTCTATAACGAAATTGATTCAAGAGAATTGTATAGGAACGGCCGATACTAAGAAATCAGTTAATAATTTTAATATATTTTATTATTAACGGAATTTCTTATATCGTTCCGGAGCGGATAACGCAACAATTTTGTTGTTGGGAGCGACGACCATCACCTACAGAATGAGTCGTCAGCAGATTATCACCGGTCTGCTCTGGATTGGAGTTTTAATTGTACACGCCAGCGCTCAGGTTGGTCGTCTTTCTTTCTATTTTAATAACAACCTTGCCAATTTTTTGCAATTTTAGTTCAAATTTTTTTTTAAATATTTTTTGCCATTTTCGTGTGCTGAAATAATTGGTTATCATTTACATTGGTTCAATTCAAGAAACTTTCAAATATTAGAAGTTTTTTAATTTTCATACTACTCGCAAAACTGTTAGATAGCTCCACATAACAAATATAAGCTTAACTTGATAATCTTCAAGTTAGCGTCGTTACATAAGAAATTGACCTAACACTACAAACAACCATAGCTCATTAATAACATATCATTTATAATGTTAAAATGCCCTGAATTTTAACAACTAAAAATATGAATAAAGGTAATAATAATGACAGAACTACTATTGTAATTAAAATTTTGCCTGCTTCACAATACAATATGAGTTGAAACAAAATAAAACGCCATCTACCAGTCGTTTATTCCTTTATCTATTTTCGCAAACTGAACTCCACGCGTTGCACCTAATTGTGCATGCATGTATCAACACATGCATGCACATGTCTTCCTCTTGGTCAATCAATTGACAAGCGTCATTATTTGCCATCATTTGCCCGTGTACTTTCTTCAAATTCTACAAGTTATTATTGTTATAACTAACACAATTAAAATTAACCTTAAAGTGTACTTCAGTCTCATATGTGCCAGTGCTCACAGCAACGTACGGACGAATTACAGCAAGTAACCTAGGCATGTTTCCAACTGATGTCAAGAAACTTTCTTATGATAAGTGCGTGAAGTCTTCCTAGCAATGCTATTTTTTCCAAGTACTTGAAAGCGGACGTCAGCTGGGATTTCATTTAGATGTTCCTCGTGTTGTTTCACCACACTATCCTCAGTGCACTCCCTGCTACTGAAACTTCCAGTGTCCTAGTTGTCCACATACTCTTAAATTCATTTATGGATCTTAACTTTTTCAATTTCTAAGTTCCTTATACTGCCACATTCTAATCAGCTGATATAGCGATGTCAATTAATAAACATTGTTTGATTAATTTTATAGTAGTTTATCTCATCAAGTTGATATGCATGGATAGCTCGATTGGTATTTAAAGGTGATGTTCTTTCGTTTGACACCTGATTTCGACCGATCTTCATAACATTCGCCAGCTGGCTCTACTCGACGATACTTCAACAATTTCTGCAGCTGGGCGAAATTCAAAATACTTTTTCCAGCTGAAGCGTAAAAGCTGTAAACAAGTGAACAATAGGATTAATATGCCCGTCTCATTGGTCAATCAGTGGTCATTCGACCTCTAAAAGCTGCTTCTCAATGTTCCTTAGATCATAACATGTGTTTGGAGCTTGGTCTCTTGAGCCGATATAATTATTATATAACTGATATAATAATAATAATGACTATTATTATCGTTATAATTGTTATTAAATATTTATTATTAATTGAATAATGCCGAAAACTCAGTGATCTTTATACATACTATCTGTAAACTCTACTTTGAATAAGTATAAGAAAAATAAACATAACAATAGTCATTATTATTGTTTAAACGTTTAATTAACTTTAATTGTGTTAATAACAATGATAAAAATAACTTGTAGAATTTAAAGCAAGATAAATAGAAAATAAAACAAACATTGAATGCATTGGTACGTAATAGAACCAAACGAAATAAAGTTACAAAATAAAATGAAATAATATGAAATAATTAAATTGAAATGGAACAATCTGATAGGTTGATCCATGGAGCCAGCCATCCAATGAAAACAAGGGACCACCAGGTGCTGGTCCAAGTAACTTCTACGCCCCACAAGTCGTTAGTGGTCCAATTTTGATCCATTTTAATGGATTAATTATTTAACCAATTAGTTAAATTTATGGTTAATTATTAGTCTCAATCCTGATTAACCCATTTTAATTGATTAATTAATTAATTTAATTTGTAAAATTATTAAAAAACATAATTAAAAATAATTTCAGGTTGTTCCAGGACCAAGAGGACCACCAGGACCGCCTGGACCGGCTGTGAGTTGTTTGGCCATAAAAAATTATTATGATCAAAAAATTATGAATAATTATGGAAACGTAAAAAAGTGAAATATGATGATATAAATAATAATAATAATAAATGAATAATTTTTTTAATTAAATCAATTATGATAAAAAATTCTTACAAATAATTAATTAGGCCAATTAGTACGCTTAATTAGTATCAAAGATGGCGTCTTTATCAATTAGAAAATTGAAAATAATATTTTTATTAAAAAATAAGCAAATGTAGAAAGAATTTAAAGAAATGTTTTGGCTGATTAATTAGCAATGATTAAATGTATAGTGGTTTATATGAATGATGTGGGATCATTCCCATAGGGACCAACGGGATTCCAAGGACCCAGGGGAGAGCCAGGAGAGTCCGGTGTGCCTGTAAGTTTGTTTGTTCATTCGTTTGTTCGTTCGTTTGTCTTTTCGTTCGTTCGTTCGTTTGTTCTGTTTTTTGTTCTTTTATTTCGTTGTTCGTTCGTTTGTTCTGTTGTTCGTTCATTTATTTCGTTGTTCGTTCGTTTGTTCTGTTGTTCGTTCTTTTATTTCGTTATTCGTTCGTTTGCTCGTTCGTTATAATATTGCCAACAGCAACGACAACAGCAAAATAAAAGACAATAATAGCAATAATAATTAAGTTAATGATAATATTCGTAAATAATAATAATAAATAATAATAAAAATAATAATATTGACCAGGGTGCCCAAGGTGCGAGAGGATTAGTGGGACCCGTCGGACCCCCTGGAAAAGATGTACGGCTGACTCTTTCTTCGTATTTATAATAAAAATAATAATAATTAAAATTATCATTATTATTATTTATTATTATTATATTTTTAATAGTATAAAAAATAATTATGGTTATAATATAATAATATTGTGAATGATAATGATGATGATAATGATGATGATAATATTGTTAGGATGATGATGATGATGATGATATAGTAAATGATGAAGACGATCATGATGATGTAGTTATGACGACTATGATCATGATGACGATGATGATGGTGATGATGAAATAGTGACGATGATGATGACGATGACGATTATGATGATGATGATGATGATGAAGAAGATGATGATGAAGAAGATGATGATGAAGAAGATGATGATGAAGAAGATGATGATGAAGAAGAAGATGATGATGATGATGATGATATAATAGCGATGATGATAATGATGATGACGACGAAGCTGTGGTTATATGATGATGATGACGACGATTATGATGACGATTAAAAAATTTCCAGGGAGAAGCAGGACTCGACGGAGAACAGGGAGCCAGAGGTCCCCCAGGAAATCCGGTACGTTGCAATTCCTTATGACGTCATCACCTCCACTTTCTACGTCATCACACTTGACTGTCATCCTTTAATTTAATTATGTTTACTTGCCACTTAATTACCTGATTAATTATCATTAGTGTAACCTTTTTCACCAGTTTCACGAGCGGTTTTCACGCATCTAAATTTAATGTAATCATGCTGCGTTGACGTCATCATCAAAATGTAATATCATCGTAAGGTGTTGACGTCATCTCGTCTTATCTGCACTCTTTTCAAATCGCTACCAATATTTCATCATCGTTAACCTGCCATTGCTATCACCGATGTTGTCGTTGTCATCATCATCCTCATCATCATCATCTTCGTCATCATCTTCTTTATCATCATCTTCTTCATCATCATCATCTTCATCATCATCTTCTTCATCTTCTTCATCATCTTCATCATCATCATCATTACAATCATCATCATCATTACAACCATCATCATCATTATCATCAACAACAAAACAGGGATCTCCAGGATCAGCTGGAGGCGTTGGAGCTCCGGGACCCAAGGGACACAGGGTAAGTTGAAATAATAATAATAATAATAATAAAAATAATAATAATAATAAAATTATTTTTTCAGGGATTTCCAGGTGCGACAGGAGCCAGAGGCGAACAGGGAAGGCAAGGCGAGAGGGTAATAATATTAACTTCATCACTCTTTCACTCTCTCTCTCTCTCTCTCTCTCTCTCTCTCTCTCTTTCTTTGGCTTTTTCAATTTTTTTGTTCTGTCTGTCTATAAGTATATGTCTGTCTGTCTGTCTGTCTGACTGTATGTCTGCCTGTTTGTCAGTTTGTCTGTTTTTTTTTCATGCACCTTTTTTATTTCCCGTATTCTCTACCTCTTTCAAAAACATTCTGTCATTTCCGTAAATTGATTGTGGCTTGTTAGTTAGTAAATTTATTAATGAATGAATAAATTAATTGATGAATAAATTAATGAATGAATAAATTAATTAATGAATAAATTAATGAATTGAATAATTAATCGCCCGCAAGGGACCTGATGGTGGACCAGGTGTCCCAGGACCCCAGGGACCACAGGTTGGAAATTATTTCCTGAATTTTTAATTGATTTTTTTATAATTTTTATTGACTGGCCAATCATTTAATTAGTTCTTAATTTAAGGTTGATTCTTAATTAGCCATTCAACTAATTATTCAATTAATTAGTTAATTAATTGAGTTGTATCGAGAAATTTGGTAATTGAGTGATACCAAGTAACTAGTCGATTTGTACGCACAATAATTTTTGTAAAACTCGCGGGATAGTCTAACGGTTAGAGCGCCTGCTTCAGCTGTCGTCGAGACTGGTTTCGAATACGAGGAGATCACCGCTGATCACATGCAGTGCGTGTGGTGATGCGTGCAGTTGAGCGTATTCATTAGCGCTACTCCAGAGAGTTATTAAGGAAATTATATTTTTGCTGATAATTATTATAATTATAATAATAAAGTTGTAAATTACGTTGCCACACTGGACAGGGGCCAAGAGGGCCTGCCGGAGAACGTGGCCCTGACGGAAAGAGTGGACCAGCTGTTAGTGGAAGTTGAAAGTCATTTTTATTTAAATTGCGAAATTTTTATCATCCATCCCAATTCAACAACAATCGGCGATTTGCGATATTATCACAAATATGTTTCAATCTACAACTTTACCTCAAATTAACTTTTCACAATTTGAATCTTTTTTTTTCATTTCCGAACCAGGGCCAACGTGGAGCCGATGGTCACCCAGGAAACGCAGGACCTCCAGGTCCCATCGGAGCCGCTGGCATTCCTGGAGTACCTGGATTGGCTGGAGCTAAGGTCAGTCCGCCCGATCATTCACAAATTAATTTGTTAATAAATATTTTTAGTTGTGTTTAAATAGACTTAAACGATGTATAAATAGTATATGTTAACGTACAAAGTGTACATTTTAATACGCCTTATAACAACAATTGAAAGAATTTATAACCTAACACGGGAAGACATGAAACTGCACAGCAATCTCACACGAAACATGGGATTGATGCATCAAAACATTCACACAAACACAGATTCATCCGTACGCAGAGCACATAACAAATCCGCTCACACAAAACACACACACGCACGCACAAATAATAAGCAATACACAACACGAACACACAGACTCACACACAACATACATACACACCAACAAACACATACAAACACACAAACGAACACACAAAACCAGGGAGAACAAGGAGCAGTTGGTGCCAAGGGGGCACAAGGAGCCCAAGGAATCATTGGTGCCCCTGGAGCTCAGGGAGAACCCGGTGCCAGCGGGAGAGCCGTGAGCATATTTCTTTCCTTTGTTACATTTTACATATTTTTATATTTATGTTTTTTAATTAAATGAAATAATAACAGTGGAGAATATATCGGTATGATGTTTTATTGATGTCTGATACGTACAAGCTCATTCTCACTCTCCCTCTCTCAATATCTACAGTCGTATCATTCTTAATTCCAATGTTTCAGCAATTATTGATGAAATAATTAATTAATTATACTTTTAACAAAATTGTGTTGAATTTTATAATAATTCATACATTTTTCGACCAGGGAGATCCAGGTGTGAACGGAGCTCCCGGAGAGAAAGGAGGAAGGGTTCGTTCATCCACCAATCGTTCATCTCACCAATCGTTCATCAATCACTTCATCTTTTTATTAATCGTTCATCATATTTTTAATCGAACCGTTCTTTTGACGTTAAAATTTTTTAAATAATTTATCTTTGGTGACATTCAAAACTAACTTACCCCCTCCAAATCCAAGCCGGCTAACGTCAACATTAAGATCACCCAATAATTACGCAGGGAGAGCCAGGTCAGCAGGGAGCTCCAGGGTTCCCAGGATCCGCGGGTGCGCCAGGAGCTGCTGGATTTCAAGGACCAGTCGGTGGAAAGGGAGAACCAGTAAGATCCGTTTTAGCTAATTCAAAGATTTTGTTTGTAGGGAAAAATTTTTTTTAAATTTGTTTGTTTTATATCGGTTCAATTTCAGAGATTTAAATTAGCGTAGTATGCAATATGATTTTTTCGCTGAATAAGATTTGAAAATTTAAAAAAATTTTTGGTATATAGATCGCCATGGTTTTATTGCAGTTATAATTGAATTGTGGAATGTTGTGGTTGAAAATGTTTTGCGAGACACACGTTTTAGTACTAAAATCGATAATGTTTTAAAAACAGGGTGCTCCAGGCCCGCAAGGACACCAGGGTGAAAAGGGAGCCCCGGGTGACCCAGGCAGCCCCGGAGAAAAGGGTGAAGAAGGCGTGCCAGGAGAGAGAGGCAAAAGAGTAAGTGATGATTTGTTGGAAATAACTTTTTTGTATTGATAAAATCAAAAATTTTTAAATTTCAGTATTTTATTTTATTTACTTATGACGGGTTTCACGTTATGTTGGATATACTTTACAGGGGCCACAGGGACTTCCAGGACCAGTTGGAGCCACCGGACCACGTGGAGAAGCCGTTAGTTTTTTCTACAACTCATTTTTCTCCACCTGATTTTTTCGCTTTCCACTATTACCTCTTTCGTTTTCATCATTCTCCGTCTGATTTTTATTTCATGTTCTCTCCATTGTCACAAACGCCTGCGGAATGCTTCGACCGCTTCTTTGCTGATTTTTAAACGATCTTAGTAAAAATAAATTCAGCAAAATGTTCTCACAGTACGCGCATTTTGTTCACGTGCTCTTGATAAAGAGCAATCCTATCAGTGAATGATGTGATAAAATTAAATGATAATCCATCCAGGGACCAGTCGGAGATAGAGGAGTTCCAGGTTTCGACGGAGCTTCGGGAAGTTCAGGAGCGCCTGGTCCAGTTGGCCACAAGGGAGAGGCAGGGCCCAAAGGACCACAGGTCACAATGTTGAACTTTATCATTTTAGTTCTTTGTTAGATTTACAATGTTGATAATAATTTCATGATAGTGACATAGATGAAATTTTTCTAAAGTCATTTATATAACTGAGACATTGAGATATTTAAAGTTATCATTCACTTGTAACATGCATCCACACACTAGAATCAATGCAAATTTGTGACCAAATTCTTCGTACTCAAACTAATTCAGCACACACACAAAGACTTGAGAACTAATGATTTAAATATTTTGCCTCATCCTAAACAAAGTAACATACAATCATCAACTGAGGTCTGCTTAATTTTGATGTGATCACAGGGTGACCAGGGTGCCCCGGGGGAAATGGGTGACATGGGATCTCCAGTTAGTTTTA
>NW_008705398.1:1648048-1658048 GCF_000326865.2 Helobdella robusta | reverse complement strand
TCTTCACCACTACTCCACCACCACCACCACCAGGGTGTTCAAGGTGAGGCGGGTTTCACAGGCAAACCAGGACTGCCAGGAGATGCAGGTGCTCGCGGGAAAGATGGTGCCAAGGGTGGCAAGGGACCAGCTGGACCCGTCGTAAGTTGCACTTCTTCTTCTTTTTTTTTTCTTCTTCTTCTTCTTTTTCTTCTTCTTATTATTATTTTTGTTTCATTTTGAAATATTTGTTTTTTTTTATCTATTGCAGTTTCCAATTAATTGTTATGATTTATCTTCAGCACGTTTTTGTTCGCGGTCAGAGAAATATTTTTGATTATCACGCAAACAATCAATGATTCTCACGCTTCCGAATGTTAATAAATTTCCATTCTCCTCTATCATATTCAAAATAAAATAAAAATGAAAAAACTAAACAATAAAAAATAAAGAGTCAAAAATAAAAAACATCCACAACTTTTTAGGGACCAGCCGGACCAGTGGGAGCACAAGGCCCCCAAGGAAACAGAGGTGCCCCAGGAAACCCAGGCACCAGAGGTCCCACCGGATCAGCCGGACCAATAGGAATGAGAGTTGGTTGATTTTTCGTTTACTTTGTGCTAAAAAATGTTCTATCTTTTATCCGGACTGTGATTTTCATTTAGTATTTCGTTAAATTTTCCTCTGTCACATCGTCAAATTGTATGAGTATCGAAAATTCTCTTTATTACTGTTACGCGTGATAAATTGATTTAACGATTAGTAGTAGAGCTTACTAATTTATGCAACGATTGACAGACTGATTAGTATTAATTTATGCAACGATTGACGATTGGCTGATTAATTCGTGACGTAGGGCGAGAGAGGTGCTCAAGGACCAGCCGGCGACCATGGCGAACGCGGAGACCATGGATCGCAAGGACCACAAGGTCAGCCTTTTAAATAATTTCCTCACATAAATTGTGAACATTCAAGTTGTTATCAGATGCATTAATTATAATTACAATTATAAAAATAATTAGTAATTTTAACTAATATAATTGTAATACTTCTCTCCGCCATTCATTAACTCATTATTATCTTCTTCTTCTCCACCAACCTCATTATCCTTCCCTCTCTCCACGACCACCCACAGGCAACGTTGGCCCCACTGGAGAGGCCGGCCCAGAGGGAGATGCGGGCAGAGATGGACACCCAGGGGCTGTTGGTCGTACAGGAGCTAAGGGAGGTGAGGGAGCTGCCGGACCCGCCGGACCAACTGGACCCGCCGGAATGACCGTTAGTGGCGGGAATGATGATGCTGCTGATGATGGTGGTGGTGGTGATGATGATGACGGTGGTGGTGGTGATAGCAATGATGATGATGATGATGAAAGAAGTAACGATTAAGTTAATAATGAAACGCTCGTTTATGAAACGCTGATAATAATTATTGCGATATTATCATAAATTATGCCTAATTATAATAAAATATTATAACGCTGATAATAATTATTGCGATATTATCATATAATAAATTACGCCTAATTATAATAAAATATTATAATTTGACGTGAAGGGAGTTGTTGGCGCTGCAGGACCAAACGGAGGCCCTGGAGAGCGTGGTCCCAGGGTGAGTTTCATGAAGTGGCTGTGGTTCCGGCTGCTGTTTATTATCATTATTATTATCATTATTATTATTATTATTATTATTCTTATTATTATTATTACAAATTTCTCTTCGACAAACCTTCAGGGGCGTCAACAACACGTAAACAAGACATCGCACACACACACACACACACACACACACACACATTGTGTGTGACAGGCGGGGATCTCCTCGCAATCGAACCCAGTCACTGCAATATCAGTGCCGGGCACTTCACCGCTACACCATCGCGCCGACCAAATGTTGTTGTTTATGGTGTTGTTCGTGTTGTTGTTATTTGCGTTGTTGGTGCTATTTGTGTTGCTATAGTTGTTGTTGTTGCTTTTGTTGTATGTGTTGTTTGAGTTGTTGTTTGGTTGTTTTTTTCTAGGGTCGTTATTTTAAAATGCTATTGTGTGATTTTAATAACTTGACTTGTCGCCGTACCATGTTGGGGTTGCTATCTTATGAACTGCACGACTTTTTTGAATATTCATTAGTTATTTTATATTATAATTACTTAATTATTCACTTTTAATGTTTAATAATTATTTAATTATAATTTAACAGGGTGAAGTTGGTTTGATCGGAGAAACCGGCGCTCCAGGACCCTTCGGAGCCGCCGTACGTACATACGTTCAATTTATTTATTTGTTCCCATTCATCCGTTTATTTGTTCGTTCGATCGTTTGTTTAGTTTGTCTGTTCGTTCGTTCATTTGTTCGTTCGTTTGTTTGTTTTTTGGTTAGTTTGTTGGTTGGTTCGTTCATTCTTTCGTTCGTTCGTTTGTTTGTTCTTTTGTTAATATTATTTTTTTTTGTCAATTAATTTCATGATTCATTCATACATTTTTTAATTATCTTGAACTAATCAAACAATAATTACTTTAATAATTAAATGGATAATTAATAATAATTAAATGAATAATTAATTGAACAGGGTGGCCCAGGAGCTGCAGGTGCTGATGGAGAGAGAGGTGAAGCCGGAGGAAAAGTTGGTTGTTGTTGTTTCTATTGTTGATGTTGTTGATGTTGTTGTTGATGTTATTGTTGTCGTTGCTATCGTTGATGTTGTTGATGTTGTTGTTGTTGTTGATGATGCTAACCAGCCTACCAACCATCCATCCATCCAACCAACCAGCCAACAAATCAACTATTTAACCAACCATTCATCCAACCATCCAATCAACCAACCATTCAACCAACTAACCAGCCAACCATCCAACCAACTAACCATCCAACCAACCAACCATCCAAACAACCATCTAACCAACCATCCAATCAACCAACCATCTAACCAACCATGCAGGGAGACAAAGGATGGCCAGGCCTTCCAGGCATTCAGGGAAACGCTGGACCAGCAGTTAGTAACTTTATAGTTATTGGAAATATCTTAAAAGACATTTTTTCTTTAAATTAATCAAGAATATTCTCACCGACAATTAAATAAACCATATTCATATTACTAATAGATAAAAATATAATTATTGGTTTTAATTAAAAAAACTTTGTACCCTTAATAGGGAGAGAGAGGTGAGCAAGGACCCGTTGGAGCACCTGGAGCCCGTGGAAACAGAGTTTGTCTATCTCTCTACAATTATCAAATTATTATTATATACCTTATCATATTTTTTGTATTAATTATTATATTATTAATTATTATTTATTTTTAAATATGTTTTTAATTATTAATTATAATTATATTTTTGTAATAAATAGGGTGAGCACGGTTCAAGAGGTCAAGCTGGCCTCGCTGGTGCCGATGGCCAAGTCGGAGTTCCAGGAGCTGTTGTACGTATTTTTAATTTTATTTCATATATTCTGTTTTTCATTGATTGATTGATTTATTGATTGATTTTTTAGCTATAATTTTCAATTATTTTACCCATAATTTTAATTAAATAATTGTATATTTTTTGTTTGGCATTATTATTATTAATATGTTTCTTCACTGTTAAATTTAAAAGTTTCGTTTTAACCTTCTATTATTGCATAGTTTTTGAACGTATAATTATTTAAATGGTAATAATTAAAACGTCTGTAATTAATTAAATGTTGGAATTAATCTATTAGTTTATTGATTGACTAATTAATTAACCAATTAATTGATTGATAATTAATTAATTTAAAAATTTAATTAATTTGATAAGGGACCACAAGGAGCGGAGGGAGATGATGGTAGACCAGTGAGTTTATTATTCTTTAAAATTATTATTATTATTTTAAAAAAGTAATAATAATTACATCATCTTCATCATAAATTATTCAAATTATGATCATGTTTTATTACATTCCTAATTTATTACATAATTTATTCATAGTTATGGAATAAAATTTTATTATAATTAGGGAGCCCCAGGGCCCGCTGGACCACCAGGACCCCCAGTTAGTTCCATAAAACTTTTTTTTCCGTTTTAATTAAAAAAAAAAATTTTTTTCATAAATATGTCGATAATTATTTAAAATTCTCAAATGCATTGTTATTAACCGAATCATTGGAGATTTTCAAATAATACGACATTAAAACAGAATGTCACATTGACATCTTTAATATTAATATGATGTTAATAATTTTCCCTTCCGACCAAAACTAAATATCCACATTAATACTCCCTTGCTTTTTGGCAGGATCGAAATATCCCAACTAATATAATTTTCCAACTCAGTCGACTATCTCTTTAACGTAACTGGATATCTTCATAATTACTACCCCATCTTACCCAATCGTAAACACCCTCTTTCCCTAAACATCCCCATTAATAAACCCCCTAAACCCCACCAGGGCAGACCCGGCCGTGTCATTTACAGCAGCACAGGTGGTGCCATCCCGAACCAATACAAGGGACCCAGCCAAATGGTGGGTTGTTCACTAGCTTCTTTTATTTCCATTCAACTTGCTGCTATTTTATTATTATGAATAAAAAATGTTGTAAAAATAACATCGTAGCTACTAAAAATATGAATGATGTTTTTACATGTTTGACTTTTCATAAATTTATGGATAGTTAGACATTTAAAATCTCGTGTTTTACATTTTAAATATATGATAGATAATAACTTGCTAGCATGATACAGTTCGTCGTGTTATTAAAAATTAACTTTCATCAAATAATTTTTCCACACAGTACTGGGATGAACCACAAAGAGTAAGATTTTGTTTAATTATTTGTGCTTTTTGTTGTGCATTCGTGCTTATATGTATGTATGTTTTGTATGCGTGAACGCACATAAGTGTACAACACACGTATTTGTATGTGCACGCGTGCGTGTGTGTATGCATGTACTAGCATTGATTACATATGTAAATCCTTAAGTCGTAAAAGTGTGAACATGAATGGCCTGGCTGTGATACTTGGATGATTTGTAAACTTACACTAGACTAAATTGAATCAGTGGAACGGGAACAAATGAGATCTATTACGATATCGAGTTGAATGGTTTCGTATCGAATCAAATTAAGAGCACCGAATTTTAATTCAAACAGGTTATGCATCAGGATCGCGTCGTTTTGGAGGAATCCCTTCAAAAGATTAGGGTGCCAAAGGGAACGAAGGAATCACCCGCCAGAACATGCAAAGAACTCGCTTTCTTCAACCCAACTTTCCCAAGCGGTTTGATCATTTCTTCTTAAATTGTTTGATGTTTTGTATTTTTTCGTCTTTTTTATATAAATATTATCATTAGTTTCCTTATCGGTTTCGTTAATGTTCCCATCTTCCTCCCGTCCAGGTCTCTACTGGATCGATCCAAACCAGGAGAGCCCTGAAGATGCCATCGAGGTCTTCTGCGATATCGAGTCCAAGAGGACATGCGTACAACCACAAAACCAGGTAGGCTATTCTTTCGATATTTTCTAAAAAATTTTTCAAATAATATTTAATTTTGCTATCTTATCCTTACATTTATAACTTTGAATAATGCGTGCAAACCGAATATAAATAATTGACAACCTACAACCGACCCCCATCAGGTGGACAAAGCCCGCTGGTACGAAGGCCCACAACAACGTACATGGTTCGCCGACGAAATCCCTAACGGATTCCCAGTAAGTATTTATTCATTTTATAAATTCAACGATTTCATCGTGTTCTCATACAATTTTTAGTCGATTATTGAAATACGTTTCAAATTTGTTTATTTGTTTGCGGCTGTGGCGAACCTACTGCCAAAAATACATTAAACTAGTTGCAACAATAAATAGTTTGGCAATTTCTCAACACTGAAATTACTATTACCTTTATCAACTTATCCTAAAGCCTAATTTCATTCATTTTACCAGTTCACATACAAAGTGAGCCACAACCAACTGAGATACTTGCAACTCTTGAGCTCCTCCGCTTCACAGAACCTCACCTACTACTGCCGCAACTCCGTCGCCTTCTTCGACAGTAGCTCCAACTCTTATGAGAAGGCCCTCACTCTCCTCGCCTACAACGAGAAGGAAATCAGCGCCGACAAATCAAAATTCAAATACTCCGTATCTCTTGATGAATGCCAGGTTAGTTCATCGCTACATACAAAATGAGATGTATGATTCGTTAACTGTGGGTTTCTTTATATTGCTGTAATTTACTAATTCGGATATCGAAAATAATTTTTTACGCCATGGCATATTAATTGGAAATTGATATATAAACAAGTCGAAATATCGTAGTAGATCAGATTACTAAGAAAATATCGGACGATTTAAAAACCACTAATCCATTCTTTTAACAGAACCGTCTAGACAGCTGGTCCAAGACCGTCTTTGAAGTGAAGACAGAGAAACCCAGACGCCTGCCAATCGTCAACATGGCTCCAGTTGATATCGGCGAGAGAAACCAAGCTTTTGGTCTTGAGTTGGGTCCAGTCTGTTTCTCGTAATTCTTCAGTCTAAATATAAACACAGCCTACAAAATGCGTTCATTATCGAGTTAATTAATTAATTATTGATTGATTGGTTTGATGAGGATAGTTTTGTTTTTTAATTTTTGTTTAATATCATTATGCGATTGGATTGAATAGGAAGCTGATGATGAAAATGATTATGGTGGTGGTGGTGACTGTGTCGAATGCCTGATGTCGTCCTAATGTAATAATTTCTGGTTTGGGAGATCAATTATGGTTGATGGTTCGATAAAAAATAAAATGTGAATTCTGTGTAACAAGTTTTTTTTACTACTATCGTAGAAATTTATTCAGAATTCGTAAATGAATAAATAAACCATTAACACAAAATGAATAAATGTTGAATAATAAAATGGTGGTTAACAATAAATGCAGTTACGTTTTGTTTTCATTTACCAAAAAAAAGATATTAAAATGCTATTAAAATACGAAGAAATGAATAAATAAAACTAATGTTACATAAATATTTACCACAAGACCATGACAATTTCCTCGATTCCAAAAATGGCAAAACGTGCCATTTAAAACCCCAAGACAAAGAGAGCTGCTATTAGTCAAGCTGTCCACTTCGCTTTGTGCCCCATCAACAAACCAAATTTTAAGACGAAACGTCATAACTTATTAACACAACAAAATTAGTTTTATATCAAATAACCAAAATATACCTAGTCTCTATAACGCTATGTCAGTATTTGCAGGTACATCTCTTTACCTGTCCATTTATTAAGTTTAAATGCAAAACAAATCAGATGTAGGTCCTTTATCAGTCAGTATAGTATATAAATTAGATTCTAAATAGATGAAAAAAAATTAAAACATCACCACTTATAAAAACGGCGATTCATTAACGTTAATAGAACTAAACACGCGCGTTAACCATTACACAGACATTGAATTCGATTGTTATATCCAGAAAAATAAATAAATATATAAAAAAATAAATATTACATCAAATAGAAAATAACCATTAAATAAATAATAATTTCACGTCTCGATTTACATGTATGATTCTTTAGACTCTTACATGTATGTAAGAGTTTACAGAATTATTTAACCAATTAAGACGAAATTCTATGATTAAAAGACTAGCGATGATGAATGACAGTTTAAAATGGAGAATGTTAAAGTTTCAAAAATTACAAGAGAAAAACCGCAATGTAGCCCAAAAACCACACACGCACACACATCACATACACACACACATGCACACACACACGCACGCACATCACACGCACACACACATACAAATTTATCATACCAATGATGGTATTAACTCAGCATAAATATATGTACAGATATATATCATATTAACACAGTTTGATACAGTATTCATTATACATATACATGCATAGATACATCGTATCAACATAATTTTGTTTACAAAAACATACAAACGGATATTGTTTTGTATATTTCTCACAAACAAAGATATACAAAAAAACAAATCAGATACACGCTTGATACAGACCAGATACACTTTTGATACAAAACATTCAATCACTTTTTATTCACCCCTACAACATTTTTTGATAGAAATGACACCCAACCAACATACGGACGATCAAAACATGAGCCTATATCTGTGTAAGAAAAAAATTTTTTTAAATAATCTCCCAAAATAATTTTAATAATATATAATCTAAAACTAATGAAAAAAACAACAACAACAACAACAACGACAACAATAATAATAATGATGTGGTAATTTTTTGGGCCGCACTCTATTGTAATGTATTGGCAAGTCATAAGTATTATGAAATCACAATTATATAATATTATTATAACAGAAACGAATTGTACGTACTAAAATCGGTTATAACGAGTTCGTTATAACCGGGTTCGTTATAACCGGTCACCGAGTTCGTTATAACTTACGTACTAGTAGCAAGCCTTTTAGTTTTTCACAGAGACAGCAATGATGATGATGACGACGACGAGGATTGTCAGACCGGTGGCTATCAGGCAAAACTTTTTGCGTCTGGACTTTGACTGGAAATGTGTGAGTATGGTGTGTATGTGCGTGTGTATGCGTGCGTGTGTGTATGTGTGTGTGCGTGTATGTCCGTGAGTGTTTTGATCTGTTTTTAAGTAACTTGGTACAAGCATTTAAGCATTAATGTGTGGATATATTTGTGTGTGTGTGGATATATTTGTGTGTGTGGATATATTTGTGTGTGTGTATTCGTTATATGTATTTTTCGTGTGTGTGTGTGAGAGAGAGAGAGAGAGAGAGAGAGAGATAGAAGATATATTTGTATTTGGGTATGTGGATATGTTTGTATACAAATGTGCGATGGTTGTACTTGTGCGTGGACTCAAGCATCAGCAAGCAGTTGAACCTGATACGTGCGGGCCTTTTGTAGCTGTTCCACGCCGTGCTCCACGTTGATGGCTGCAGTCTCCACGTTCGCCTCGATACTGTCTAGTTGCGAGACAAACATACAAATAAAAAACTCACAGATGCACACAAACATATACATGCTTAAAACCACACACACACACACACACACACACACACACACACACACACACACACACACACACACACACACAAACACACACACACAGCCATCTTACTAACCAACAACGTCATTCTGCTCATGAACTAGTATGGCCAGGTCTTTGAATATTTGATTGACATCCATTATATCCGCCTTGATATTTTGATTCATTAACGACAATAGTTACAGCAACAACAACAACAACAACAACAACAACAACAACAACAACAACAATAATAATAAAATACTGATACTACTACTAATAATAATAATACGGCTGGACATACCTCCAATTGACACATGGACTTTTCCCTCTCTTCCAGCAACTTAACATCTACCTCTTCTTCATTTTCCTCTGCTTGTATCAGACTGGAGCTGACGGTGATGACGACGAAGATGATGATGATGACAGTGATGATGATAGTGGTTATGATGATAGTGATGATGGTGATAGTGATGATGGTGATAGTGATGATAGTGATGTAGGTGAAGGTGGTGAGTGATGATGGTGATAGCGATGATGACGATAATAATAATTATAATAATGACGATGACGTAATGAATGATTATGATGATGATGACGATGATAGTGGAGATGGCAATGATGTTGATTATGAAGGTGATAGTTATGATCCGTAACAAACAAACAAACGAACAACAAACAAGCAGCAAACAAACGAACAACAAATAAACAAACGAACGAACAACAAACAAGCAGCAAACAAACGAACAACAAATAAACAAACAAACGAACGAACAACAAACAAACAACAAACAACAACAACAAACAACAGCAACAAGCAACAATTATGAACAACAACAACGAACTTATCAATGGAGACCAACTGGGCGTCTCTCTTATCGTCAAGGAATGGATCCTGTGCACATTTTTAAAAATAAATCAAAACAAAAGTATTATAATTAGCTTAACTTTGGGTGAGGTGTTTAAGACACCACACACACACACACACACAGAGAGAGAGAGAGAGAGAGAGAGAGAGAGA
>NW_008705398.1:1575846-1645846 GCF_000326865.2 Helobdella robusta | reverse complement strand
ACAGAACATATGAACACAAGTAACTCCACACATTACATGTAATAGGCAGGAACCTCCCTGCATTCGATCCCGGTTACTCTAATAGTGATGCCAGGCATCTTAACCATTCCACCACTTGCCACCAATATATATACTTATATATAGAAAGAATGACTTATATATGTATATATATATACATATAGAAAGCAAAAAAAGGTGCTACTAACTACTCCTATATTCCTTCATGCTGAAGATGAACCCAAGTAGGATAGGTGCGTATTCACACAATTTTTTAACAATATTAAATATATTTTTTAAATTTTAATTATTTATATATACATGTTTATTTTATACAAATTTATATTCAAATTATTATCAACTTTTATTTATTTATTTATTTATTGCATTACTAGGCTAGTCACACAACATCAATGAGTCATTGGAATATTATTGTCAAATAATAAATACAATTATTCTGAAATATATATCAACAGGATTTTTTTTTACAATATTTAAATAAAATAACTCATTTATAAGTAATTAAACTAGTAATATAATATACCATATTTGTTTATTTATAAAAAATAATTATTATCGAATAAACTATTATCTATAATTAATCAATAACAAAGTTAATTAAGCGTTAACCATTAATTGATTTGTCTATCTTTATAATTATATTATTTATTTATCTATTTACTATTATTTTGATTATATATATTTCTTTTATTTCTTATATGATGAGATAGAAGAAGACTCATTCAGCCAGATTCAGACAAATAGCACACATTTTGGACAATTGGACATCTATTACATTTAATCATCCCACTCAATAACTAAATTACAATTACTAAATTACAGAATTACAATTATTCAATAATTCGATTTATTCATTTGTTCATTCATTTAAAGACTATTATTATTATAAGTTTTTACTTTTCCTGAATTAAAAATTTCAAATCTGAATTAGCTAAATTATTAATCATCAAAAGATTAAATTATCATTATAAAGAAGACACAATACAATTACTATATATATATATATATATATATATATATATATATATATATATATATATGCATTGAAATAATATTCATACAAAAACCATACATACATACATACATACATACATACATACATACATACAATTCCCATGAGCATATAATAAACAAACACAATACCTAAAGATATACAAAATATACATATTATATATATTAAAATATATTTTTATAAAACCATGGGCTGGATATATGTGCAAACAAATACATACAGCCATAATCATGTGATTTTTTTAAAGATTAGTATTTTTAATTTTTAATTTAATACTTATCAATTTTTCAATATATGTGCCTTATACATGCTGAATAAAAAAATATATAGAATAGATAAATAAGGCATATATAAATAAATCTAAATATAATATCCACCAGAGCCTCCCTGATTAATTTAATTTATTTATAATTATTAATAAATATTATCATATTATTTAAATTAATAGGTAAAAACTTTTAATACTATTTTAATAATTGAATAATTTTAATTTAATTAATAAAACTAAAATAAATTAAATTTTAATTTTAAATTTAATTTTAAAAAAATGGTTAATTAAAAAATAAATGGTTTTTTTAAATTTTAAAACCATTTATTAATTATTTATTATAAAACTAACAATCAACTACCTTTTTAACAAAATAAGATGAAATCTAATAATAAAATATTAATATTATGGAAAAAAATGTATTACTCATTCAAAACCTTACCCCATATGTTTTATTTAATTAATTATTTTATATTTCTCCATCAGCATGCACACAAATCCACAACAAATTGACATTTTATTATCATAATAAGAGCTGGTAAATTGGTTAATTCTGGCTAATGCGTCATAAAGAAAATTATTTTAAAAATTGTTAAGTGATTAATAAATAATTAAATTTTAATAATTTATTAAGTTATAATAAGTTTAATTAATTACGTCTATAGAATTAAAAATTTGAAATGAAATAAGTTGAGGTGTTTAGTTAGCACTAATGGTTGCCAATAACAACAGCTGGCGACAAAATAAAATATGGACAAATTATTTTTAAAAATAAACGTGTTTTTCATATTTATTTAATTCTAAGTTGTATTTTTATTTTTTTTAATTATGAATGGAAACGATTTGTGGCAAGATCGTGATATGAGAATTGATGTCAACCCCCCCGTCGTTTCATAATTAAATTAAACAATTAATTAATATTAAATTTAAAATTGATTATTTATCTATTAGCTACTAATTGAAAAACAGAACAAAACAAAACTAAATAATTACTCAATAAAATCAATGATTATGAAATACTCTTCTAGTACTACAACACATAAAATTGTGTTTAACAATAACAACGCTACTTTGATGAAGTTTTTATGTTATAATTTACAAAGCTATTTCGATAACTAGATAACTACCAAATGAATGTATGTATCTATTTTTTACTTCTAAGCTGAGAAAATTTTATCGAAGATATCTAGATATGTATCTACAATAAGATATTCCTAAATTCTAAATATAAGTATGACAACTCTCCAACTGAAAAATTTATGCTTTATTGATCCCAAGCTTTTTTGACGACCTTGTTTTACTGTTTATCTTAAGCTCAAAAAATTTCACTGATTCCAAATTCTCTTTCTTGGTGATGATTTTGTATGCTTAAATCAAATCTTCTCTTGTTCTTCTTTTTTTAATGTTGTCAATCCACAAACTTTTAATCTGTCTTCACATGGCATACCGCAACACTCCTTTATCATTCTTGATGCTTTCCTCTGAATATTCTCGAGCATATGTTTGTCCACTGAACACAGTACTCCAACTTAGGTCGAACCAATGCTTTATAAAAGTTTAATATGACGATCATATCTCTTCTCTTCAGAGCTCTGTTTGCACTTTTAGCTGCCTCGATGCATTGCCACGCTACCTTATCATTCCATTCAACCCCCAGATCCTTTTCCTCCTCTAAATTTTTTAGTGGTTTGTCTCCAAGTTTGAATACGTCTGCCTTGTTGTTCGCTCCCATATGTATGACTGCACATTTGTGTTTATTTAATTGTTTGAATGATTGTGTTTGTTTGCATTTAATGTTTGTGTTTGATTGTTTGTGTTTGATTATTTGCGTGGTAAGGCAATACCATCTGCCAATCCTCTGCCCATTTGCATATTTCATGCAAATCACATGCTAAAATTTGAATATCTTCATCGTTGTCTACATGCATATATGACAATTGAAGCTGTTGACTTGTTTCACGTTTACCATAAATAATTATGGAGCAGATCGAAGCGGTTTTGCTTTTACTGATAACCATGAACTCTGTTTTGTTGATGTCTTTCCTTTCTCTTTCAAAATCCAGTTTGGAAACAATTATTTGCAGTTTTTCCATTGCTGCATCATCAGTATATCTTACATTGTTGATATTCACGCCCCCAATGGGTATTCCGGGTAGATCTTTCTCATAATGATCTCACTATAGAATATGTTTAGGTCTAGAAAAAAAACACAGTATTCTAACATAATAAGATGAAATATAATATAATATTAATAATAGAAAAAATTGATTTACTCGAAATAATAATTTGAGGTGTTTAGTTAGCACCGTGCACCAATGGTTGCCAATAGCAATAGCTTAAACCAAAATAAAATGTAGACACGTTATTTTTTTTAAATTTAAATAAAAGTATTATTCGTATTAAGTTGTATTTCTATTTTTTCAGTATGAGTGGGGACAATTTATGGCAAGACCGTGAAACGAGATTTGATGTCAACCCATCGTTGGTTTTTTAAATTTAATTAAAATTATTAAATTAAACTTTTCTAATTAAACTCTAACTAATTAAGCCAAGGTTAATTCGTTTTTTAAATACGTAAATTTTAATTTACTATTAAATTAAATAGAAAATTGAATTAGCTCAGCAGCCAATCAGAAAAATCAATTAAGACCTAACATTTAACTAAACTAAGCAATTAATCAATATATATATAATATAAATATAAATTTAATCAACAATTATGAAATACTCTACTCTACGCTAGGAGTACTACTACCCACAAAGTTCTGTGTAACAACACTTCTTTAAAACATTTTTTTAATAACATTACACACAAAAATGAATCTATTTCTAGTTTTTTCTCTTCACTTCTTAACGATAAATTGTTTATTTTATTTTATTCATTAGATAATTTGATAAATTCATTTTTATTCATCAGTTTGCTAAATCTTGTTCGTGGAGAGAAGGTAATACTGGAGCTAAATGCTGTTGAAGATAGCAAAGGAAACACTGGCGTTCTAGGTGAAAAATGAACTTTTTTAAATTTAAAAATTTAGTTATTTCTTAAAAACTCTAATAGAAGTTTGAATAGCGAATTGTAAAATAAAAGTTTTTGGTTAAGTTATTTGAAAGTATTTTATTTATTCACTGCAAGGTTCTGCAATATTGAGCAATTTAAGGTTCATATGGCATTCTCAAAAGTTCCCCAAAGTTAACATTTGTTAGTATAAAATTTTTCTTTTTATACTGACTATATTATTATTATTTCTTTTTTAATTAATTTTTAAAGAAATGTATTAACAACACACTCACGCCCAAACAAAAACACACAAACTCACATAGCATATGCTAATACATGTAAATCTACTCATCTCAGTTTGCATGTGATAGGCTGGGATAACATTTGCATTCAAACCAGGCCACTGCAATTAGTAAATTAGATAACTATAATCTAGAACGTGAAATCTAATTAGAAGATGTTTAAACTCAAAATTTAAACGTTCATATTCAACTTTCTAACATGCAGCTTTAGGACATAACTGTATATTGAGTGTCAACTGTATACATTCTCAATCTGTTAGTTGAGATTATGGAATTTAATTTCTTTAAAATCGATTATTAAATTTAAAGTTTATTATTGGATACCAGTGTGGGATTGTTGAAAAATTCTAATTTGTTAATTATTTCAGAAAATTAAGAGTTCTTCTGATTCAGTGATCATTTCTGCCGAATGTTCCGGCGAAAAATATGAATTTGTCTTCAGTAATTTGGTGAAGTTTTCAATTATTTCTGGATAGTTTTGATACTTTTAAAATTTTATTTGATGATTTTCTTCATTAAACAATGTTCTCCCTTCCAAGATTGTAGATGGCCCTTCACTTTACACGAGTTTAAACTCAGTTCTCAGGTTATCTTTCTTTCAGGTTTTTTTTGTTCATGTGATCATATATATGTTTACATACACGTATTATATGATTTCATGCGTTAAAGTTGTTATTGTTGTATAAATCTGGACGCAAAACAAAGATTGATTGATTGATTGGTTAATATGTTGATTCTGTTTTAAAAGCATGTATGTGTAGTGAGTGAATGTTGTTTACTATGTGTTGTTGAGTGATTGCTCATGTCGTTGTATGTTATGTATCTACGTGGCTAAAAATCAACTGTGTGAGCTTTTCATCAGCTGTAGATCGAATAGACCCGTTGCGGGGAGCAGTTTCTGCTCTAATGAGCTGCTTTAAATTGTTTTACAACTCTTGCGCGATTGAATTGAGACTCCGTGCTTCCAGCGAGCTTCTTTGCTATGTTATAAAATGGCCGCCTCTGACTTTGAAATGCGATGTACATCGTGTGGGCTGAGTTTTTATATACGTTAAGAATAATGTCTGTTCAGGGCCAGCTTTAGGCATAGGCTAACTAGGCAGTCGCCTAAGGCCTCCGATTTTTAGGGGCCTCGCAATGCAGATTAAAACAACTTTTTTAGAAATCCTAATTCGATGAATTAATTTTATACACCTGTTTTATTTTTAACTAATCGCAGTGTAATGCTGCAAGAATTTATCATAAAACAAACGTGTTCAGGTTGAAATTTTTTTTAAATGTGTACAATTTTCTTGTGCACATTTAAAAAAAAATGTCACTTGGGGCCACCAAATTTTTTTTGCCTAGGGCCTCCTACTACCTAAGGCCGGCCCTGGTTTGTTGACATGAAACAAACAAGTCAATAACTACTTTCGTGAAATTGATTTTTTCAAGTGGTTATTGTTTGAAATTATTTGGCCGACAGGAAACTAAACCACTCCGAAAACCTAAAAAATTAATTACAAACCAGCCATCAACTATTACGTATACCATCAATTTCCAATTTCTTTCCTATTCGCGTCTTTGGAAGTTGTGTCCCATAAACATGAACTTGTTAAACCAATTAAATTAGTTGAAGTTTTTAAAACGAATAATAATATATTATCAATTAAATACTTCTTTATTAACAAGGGCATACGTCTCGAGCAAGATGTATAGAGAGGTGAAACTAAGAGGTGAAATATATTGCATGAATTGAGAAATTTATGAACGAATAAATTTATGAATTTGGAGAATGAATGGATGAATGATTAAATGAATGTTCTTTTTTTGTGTGTTCCGTATTATGCAGCTCTGACATACGCAGAACGGCTCGCATATCATCTTTGTATTTAAATCTCCCTGCCACAAAGACTGTACTATCCACATCACACCACACCGAACATTATGTACACAAAACATGCATATACACTTTGCACGTGATTTCTTGTTAACTGCTGACATCCAAACACTCACGCACATAGACACACGCACGCACACACACGTACACGAACACACACACACGCACACACACACACGCACAAGGTTCCCTATTTAAAGACGATGCCCTTAAAACATACCCACACGAGGAAATATTCCGAGAAATCCACGGGGTACTCAATCTCTCCAACGATCAGGTCAAGTGCATTGTTCGATAATAATTATTATAAATAATAATAATAATAATAATAATATGGCTTTTCTACCTTCTTGGCACCGTGTAACAGGGAAACATAGGTGTGATGATAGTGACCAACGTGAGGGTGGTGTGGTACGCTCTGAGCAACCAAATCTACAACGTCAGCATCCCCTACTTGCAAATTGTTAGTTGTTATGCTGTTACATGTTTACCATCGGAAAGATTTGTTGTACCAAACTGCTCTTACATGTTTCCCATTCAGCTGTCATCGAATGTTTCAATTTTTCATAGATAGATGTTAAAGTGAAAGATTCCAAATTTGGCCGTGCCATCGTTTTTGAGATCACGAAACAAGTTAGTGGGTTGTATAATTATTTGGAAGAGATTAATCGGCTAATTGATTGATGAATCATTTGGGATCTTTTTGTTTCTTTGTGTTTGAATGTTTGTGTTTGAATGTTTGTGTTTGAATGTGTGTGTTTGTGTGGCGACGCGCGCCAGGGAGGAGGGTACATACTTGGTTTCCGCATCGATCCGGTCGAGAAGCTGCAGGCAGTTTTCAGGGAAGTGAGGAAACTGTACAAGATGTTCACACACAATCCCAACTATGGCATTGAGTGTAGCGTGGAGGTCGGTGGTTGGCCGGCTTTGGCTGGTTATTTATTCATTCGTTTGTTTCACGATTCGATCAATCAAATTTTTGAAAAATCAATCAAAAATAACTCTTAATTTTAAACATGCAAGTGCCCACTGTTTTTAACAAATCTATTGACAATTAGGTAGATAGAAACGTATAAGTTCAAACTGTTCAACACTTGGAAGTATAAAATTATATTTCATATAAAAACTGATGACCTCAAACAATCATCATAAAATAAACCTCTCAGAACAGCATGGCGGAGTCGAAGCAGAATTCATCAAAGTTCTCAGACGATGCAGAGGTGTATGAGGACCACGGAGAACACTCTGACGTGTTTGCTGTTGGTACCTGTTACACATGTTACATCATCACCATCATAATTGTGTATCATTTTAATTCCCGCGTATATCATTTTGTACATATAATACATGTATGTCATTGTAATTCATGTACGAACGTATCATATGTTGATCAATGCGATAGTGTAATGGTTAAGGTATCTGGCACCGTTACTGCAGTGACCAGGTTTAAATACTAAACAATCCCCACATTTGTGGGATGCATGGATTGACGGGTAGTTGCATGCGCTGTATGTGTGTGTGTGTTTGTGTGTATGAGTGTGTGTGTTGTTGGTACCCTTGAGAATTGCTTAAGAGAGAATTGTTAAAAATAAACTGTATGTCATCGCATGCCAAATTATAGTATGAAGGCAGTGGCGTAGCCTGATATTATTCTACAAAATGTTGATGAATTTTTTGCTCAATCTAACTTTCTTAAAATAATTTTTATTTACAAGTGAAATTTAATATTTTTCATACAAAATTGTATTTGACTATTCTGTGTGTGTTTGACTTAATCTTAATCCTTTCATAAATATTCATTGGGGGAAGGTTTCAACCTCGAACCTACCCGCTTACCTTGCCTTAGGCCTCTAAAAATAAATTATATAAAATAAATTTTAATGTTTTAAATTTTATTATGATAAATTATAATTATAGTTGTAATAAATCATAATAAATTATAATTATAATAATAAATGAATAATTTAAATAATATTCCAGTTGTATTGTGTTGATGGCGGGAGAGCCACGAACAGGGAACCAGTGTACAATGAAGAGCTGGGTCTCCTCATTGAAAAACTGCCAGATGGTCAGTCAATCAATTAATAAGTCAATTAATAAATCAATTAATCAATCAATTAATCAATAAATCAATCAGTCAATTAATAAATCAATTAATCAATCAATCATTCAATTAATAAATTCAATTAATCAATCAATCAATCAGTCATTCAATCAATCAATTAATCAATCAATTAATCAATCAATTAATCAATCAATTAATCAATCAATTAATCAATCAATTAATCAATCAATCAATCAATTCTTTTATCACCAATATAATGATGATATATATAATGATAATTGTAAAATGTTATTAGACTGATAATAATAATGATAATTTATATGACATATGCAGGTTACACCTTATCAGATTTATGGGATGTGATGAAGTGAGTAGGGGAAACAACTCAAAAGATGCCAACGCTATAAATTTGATACAGATTTTTGTGTGGACTTTTTTTTAGTTGCAGAATTTTTAATTCTCGTTAACCAGCTAAAAAGAGTTTAAAGAAACCCATCTGTTATGTTAATTACTACTATATTTTAGTAGTATCATGTATAAGTCTCAATCTAAATTATTTCCTAAGTATTTATCAGATATATTAATTGAACCTAAACGCCCCGGTTTACGATCGTCTTCTTCTTCTCGCTTTTTCTTAACTCGTGTTAAACACTCTTTTGCCAAATCTGCTTTTGCTTTTTCTGGTCCTTTTCTCTGGAACTCTCTACCTACTTCTCTAACTATTTCTCCATCACTTGCGAAGTTCAGAGCGGATCTCAAGACCCATCTGTTTTCAAAATTCATTGAGGAGCGCTGTTGAACATCGCGGAAATAGCGCTTTATAAGCTAATTGATTGATTGATTGATTGATTGATTGATTGATTGATTGATTGATTGATTGATTGATTGATTGATTGATTGATTGATTGATTGATTGATTGATTGATTGATTGATTGATTGATTGATTGATTGATTGATTGATTGATTGATTGATTGATTGATTGATTGATTGATTGATTGATTGATTGATTGATTGATTGATTGATTGATTGATTGATTGATTGATTGATTGATTGATTGATTGATTGATTGATTGATTGATTGATTGATTGATTGATTGATTGATTGATTGATTGATTGATTGATTGATTGATTGATTGATTGAATAAAAAGTTTTCTCGTAATAATTAATAGAGATCTAACTAATTGTTTTATAGTACGATTAACTAACCTAAAACCGTCAAAACGAAATGTGATTGGTTGGTTAGTGACAACATGCTCGTAATTTTCTCTTCATCTCAATAATCATCACATCATCATTACCGTTATCATTTTAATAATTATTGTCATAAGAGTCATCATCACAGTAGTCGCCATAATCATCGTCATCATAATGATCATCTATATATATTTTATATATATATATATATATATCATCAGATTTTGGCTTACGTTCTAATTTGTTCTGAACAGTCAGAGTTTAGCGAATTTTTTTCACATTTCGGTAATCCTTATTTGAAACTTTAAAATTGAAAGTAAAGCAGTCTTATATGAATTTTATAATTAAGGGCAGTGTGGCTACGCCTGCTGAAAATTCTCATTATTCAAGTTTGGTACGTTTTGCGTTGAATTATTACTTCATTCGTCCTGCTTAAACATTATTACGCCTGTTTGCAGGTACAGCCTGTAACGGAGAAAAAGTATTTGCTGGTGTTGGTTAGAAAAACTTCACTGCCAAATAAACATCCAACAAAGAATTGAAAAAGGACTGAGACGAAAAGTGTATGTATGTTGTGGAAGATATTATAATGGCGCGATATAAGAGTGCGGTGTACTGTAGTATGTATGCATTGTTAAACTAGCAAAAGTGATAGATATGAAGTATGAATTCTTTGTTTTGACAGTTAGTCAATTGTTAAATAGTATTATTTATATATGTGTAAATAAATATAAAACTATATATATATATATATATATATGTTTATAATATATTTTATAATTATATATATACCGATGTGTAGTAAAACGAGGACTTACAACAAAATCGTCTCTAAAACCCACACACACACACACACACACACACACACACACACACACAGACACACACACACAACATAATCGATAAACGTTACGGGATATTTTTTGTTGAAAAACGAGGGAAAATTAATGAAATATCATGAAAAACATGTTTATGGTTTTTTTTTTATTTAAAAAGCCTATGAAATAAAAAGTCTGTATTTTTTCATAATTTTTAACGTGTGTCTTAGTTGAGAACTACCTAAGAGGCCAAACCGACAGCTTAGACCGAATTTATTTTGCCACTTTTTAGTCTAATCGTCATCATCGTCACCGTCCACATGATCATTACTATTATAGGTCAAAATTATTTTTGTCATCATCATCATCATTTCTCGACAATCAACATCATTATCACCACTATCATCATCATCTCTTTCATCATCATCGTCATTTCTCGACAACCAGCAACATCATCATCGCCATCATATAGTAAGAGATGAAAGAGATTTCATCATCACCGCCATCATCGTCGTCATCATCATCATCATCTTCTGACATTAAAAAGTTTACAACGCTCGACACGTTTCGAATCGTGTTTAATCGAAGAAAGAATTGACACAAAAAATGCCTACGGGTTTTTTTCTGTTTTTTGTTTACGTTTTTGGTTCAGTCTTTTCGTTATGATCCTATCTTTAGTATTTTAGTATTGCTACTAGTACTGCTATTTCTACTACTAGTACAGTTGCTGCTACTACAGCTGCTGCTACTACATCTGCTGCTGATACTACTACTACTACTATTACTAATTCTCAATTGTAGTAGTAGTAGTGGCAGTAGTAGTAGCAGTAGTAGCAGTAAAACACTAAAGATAAAAAAACTAACCTAAATAGGTGGCCAGACAAAAATTTGTTTTGTATCGATCCCTCCGTCAAACACGATTCAAACATGTATGATACGTATATCTAGTATCATGATATAATTCATATGATATCAGATGATATCAAATGTTCAATGTATCAAATGTGCATGTGTATATGTGTGTGTGTGTGTATTTGTGCGTGTGTGAAGGAGAGAGACAGGGAAAGGGAGAGTGAAACACACACACACACACACACAAAGAGTGACAGAGTGAGATTAAGAGAAACCGTTTTGACGCTATATAAGACACATGGCAAGAGCATCATTTCACACTCACATGCCAACCGAGCATTAGAGTATTATTATAGTCATAATATAATAATAATTATAATATAATTATAATAATTATTATTATATTATAGTTCTGGATCATTAAGTAGCTGTCACAAAAAAGAAATTTGTTTCATTTTGTTTCAAATTTCAATCAGGAAGATGTTGCGTTATGTGTTTGCTCTCAGCGTTATCATCGGCGCAGTTGAAGCAATAGGTAGGCGAGATATTTTCAATTAAATATTATAAATGTTATTATATCATCATTATTTTTTTAAATATAATTATTAATTATAGTCATAATATTTCATATTTTTTTGGTTAGTATGCTTGCCAAAAACCGGAACTAACTCTAGAAAGAGTATGTGGACATTTCTTTCACTAAACAAATTTATATTATATATATATATATATATATATATAATAAAATATAAATATTATAATATTAAAATTTATTAACCATTCAATAATAATAATAACAGTAAGTAATAATAATAATTATTATTAATTAAAATATACTAGACATTTCACATAGTAACAACAAAACATTATTTTTAATAACGCCAAAATATGATCGAAAAACGATTAAAATATATAAAAGAATTTAAAAAAAAAAAATAAGTAAATAATATAAAAAATGTTGAATGAAGTTAAAAAAAACCTACTAGATTGCATTTGGACGCCATACTTCAGAAGCATGAGTTATGGCGGTAGTCACAAACCTTCACTGAATTCATTAGAGCTTTGTAAAGCTGACTGTGAGGTCTCAGACTCGTGTAAGGCCGTAGAATGGACATCGGACAACCAGTGTTTCCATTTCACGACAGCCGACCGGCCTACCAATTTCAACGTAGATGGTGTCACGCATTACGTTTGTCAAAGTTTTAATAGTGAGTAGCCCACTTGCTTTTTGAGGATCATTTCGTTTGACATTTATTAATTATTACGGTTAATTTAATTGATTAATTTATAATTTATTTATTTTGTTTTCTATTTGTTTACTAGTTTTAAATTCTCTGAGGTTGCGAATACGCCGAGCGTTTTATTATTAGTTGAATTTGTTGTAGTTTGGTATGTTAACAACTTTTGAATAACGAATTTTTTTCATTTTTTTGGCTTTTTGTATAACGAATTTTAATCTTTTATTTTAATTTATTTTACTTCTTTATTCTTAAACATTCAGGTCCATGGCCAATGAACCCGATCGACTTCATGCCGGGACCATGGTCAGGGTTTCCGAACAGTTTCACGACAGGAGGTGTTTAACAAAACTGAAAAATTAGCCATTGAAAATTTAAAAATTTCGATAAACCCTGCTGATACAATTTCATATTGATCAATTTTGTGTCATATTTGTCTTTCCTGTCTACTTGCCTCCCTACCTGCCTCCCCACCTACCTACCTACCTACCTACCTACCTACCTACCTACCTACCTACCTACCTCTCTGTTCATCTAACCGTTTTCAGTTACTCATTTCACACACACAGACCAATGGGAAGAATTCAAGAACAAACTGGTATATGGAGGTGAGCTTCATCCGGCAGTGAATGTTGAAGAATGCAAGAGAGTTTGCCTCCAACAACCTGGTTGCAAGTCGTTTGATTGGGACACGGGAAGAGCGCAGTGCTTCACCTTCAAAACTTCCCCACCAAATGAGAATATGGTAGAGGCACCTGGTGTCAATCATTTCGTCTATAGGGCGTCTGGAGGTCATACTAAATTTGTTTTATTTTTTCATTATTAATATTTTTATCTTCTTTGCTTATTGAAGTGTCGTTGTGATTTATAGATTTTAAAGTGAAAATAATGAAACGAGATATCATATTCTTGTAATTTTAAGTATTCCCCAATGATGTATTTTTATATCATTCCAGATGTATTCTCCAATGATATATTTTCATATTATTCCAGATGTATTAATTTTTAGACTACTTTCATTAAATTCTTTTAAAAGCATCGAACCATACACAAACATTTAAACCAAAACCTATCCAAAGTAGGCAAATCATATATTATTTCTACGGATAAATTTAACCTATCTCTTACAATGTCAAAAATTTTTTAAATAAATCTCAAATTTTATAAACGAAAATCAAGCCGCTCATCTATTGTGCCTTAAAATATATTAACTATTAATTAACTGAAATGTCAAGTTTCTTTCAAGTTATTCAAGTTAAAATTTGCTCCACATCGGTGTTATATTATATTGAAGAACGCAACAATAAAGTTGACCAGTTTATTGAAGTGTTTTTACATATATTATTGAAAAGAAATCTAGTTATTTTTTCAAATTTTATAAAAAAATTATTTTCATAAATTTTTCTACCCACACGCAGGTCCCAAAACCGCTGCTAAAATAACATATGCCCAGGGGGGTAAGCGTTAAAAAAATATTTGAATAAATGAGTCAATAAACTATATTTAAGAAATAGAAATTGAAATTTTAAATCATAACATTTATAACTTATTGTTTCCAATATTTTAAATTCACTTCACAAAATTTGACTCAAATTTCAAATTAAAAAAATTTTGAAATTTTCTGTAACATAATATTCAGAATCGAAATAGATTTAACATTTATGATGACTAGAAAGTTATTTCCTTTGGCAGAAAGCGTCTATCAGAATAAAATGGCCAGTGGTGGGGTGCCGAAACCTGCAAATACATTAGAGCAATGCAAAGATGCCTGCAGGTCACAGACTGGTTGTCGATCAATAAATTGGTATTATAGAGAAAACAAGTGTTTCATCATTCCAACTTACATTCCCAACGAAGCTCTGACATACGCAGATGGGGTTACACATTACGTTCTTGCACACACGTGTTAGGGAGTTGATTTTGAGAAAATTTTAGCCTCACTCAGGGTCGGATTTAGGAGAGGGCAGGCCGGGGTCAACACAAATAAGGGGTCACCACGGAAGATTAAAAAATCGCATTTAAACCATAGATGGAACAAGCAAAAAGAGATCGCCAACTTTTTAAGAATAGATTATTTTTGTTAGACTTGATGGGGGAAAATATTTAGGGGCCTTTACACCTCCTAATCCGGCCCTGGCTGTCATTATCGTCGTTATTATTTTTGATATTACTTTAGCAGTAGTAGTAGCAGCAGCAGCGGAAGCTGCAAAGTAGCTTAAGTGGTAGTAGTTGAAGATTGATGTGATTTCTCAGATTTTACAGAAGGATTATTTAATTTTAGCGGAAGACTTTTGATTGGGTGTAGATGGTTGTATAATGCTTTTAGACCGATGTAAAGTTGAAGTGCTTTAGTTCAATTTCTGATTAAAAAGTCTATTAAATAATGAGGATGTCAATTATTGTGCATAGAAATTTGAATCATACAAGTTTTTTTGCAATTATTACAGGGGAATCTGATGCTCCATCCAATCCAGGTTTGAAATTTTCATCTGAATGATTTAAATTATAAAAATTATTAATTCTTACTATATATCAAATATCATTATTAATCTAAACACCTAATCAAAAAAATTATGCACAATTATGAAATTTCACCAATAACAGCAGATGGCTGGATCGAGTTTCCCAATCAAGCAATATCTGGCGGATTGCCTGACGGAGCAAAAACTTTGGAATCTTGCAAAAATGCATGCAATGCTAAGAGTGGCTGCCAAAGTATAGATTGGAATACACAGTACAGTCAGTGTTACATTTTTCCAACTTTTGACATCAGTAGGAAAACAGAGATGGCCTTTGGTGTCAACCATTATGTCAATCAAGCTGGTATGTGTTTGTGTGTGTGGAACACACACACAAACACAAACACTGTGTTGTGTGTATGTTTGGTTTGTGTTATTGTTTAGATAAATGGATCGGTTGATTGGACAGACGGATTGGTTAATAAACGAATGGATGAATGAATGAATGAATGAATGAATGAATGAATGAATGAATGAATGAATGAATGAATGAATTTCACTCTGTAACTTTGTTTTTTTCCTTGCAGGATGTTGATCCTTGTCGTAGGCGCAAGTAAAAGGCTTAATATAACAAACTCTATAATTTAATATCTACCTAGTTGAAATTTAAATTTAGCTTAATAATAATAATAATAATTATATTATTATTATTATATTATTATTAAATAACTGGAATTTGTTAAAATTCCTTTAAGCAAAATTCTTTAAATAAAATTCGAAACGTAAACCAGAACTTGTTTTCAAATTTGAAAGTGTAATCATTTGGATTATAATTGATGGGGAAAATTTCATCGCTCAAATGCTAGTGAAAATAACACTATAGCCCGTGGGGTCTTTTTTGTAAGAATAAATAAATAAATGAACGAATTGATGGGCAGATAAGGGAATAAATTAAAGAACAATTGAACGAACGAATGAATTAATTATTAATGACTATTTCAGCAAATAATAACTCTAAAAAAGGTCTTAAATAACATCAAACTCTGCATAGTTTGGTATACGGATCCACACACACACACACACACACACACACACACACACACACACACACACACACACACACACACACACACACACACACACACAAAGATATGTATATACTCAATAGTTGGTGTGCTCTTATTTTCAGTCAGTCTCAATTTTTGCTTTTCTGCACAATGTCTTCACTGCGAATTTCATCCAATTAAAATTGAACAGCGCTGATTTAGCAGTGATTAAATAGCATTCAAAGAATTTTGAGAAGCTTCTTCCAACGCTGTGGCAGCCCCACCTTAGCTAACAACCTTTTAATTATTTGGATTCAGTGCTGGGTATGGATAACTTAGACGGGGGGCCAAAATTTTTGAAATGTTAACGCTGACCGGAGACTTCAAAATTTTTGACAATTTTGCTTATAACGTCAAATTTTTGTCCAGAAACAGTACTTTTTACCAAAAAAATGTGGCGTCTAAATTTTTTCTATATAATTCAGTGGCGGATGGCTAGTTGTTAAGTTTTTAGTTGTTAAGTTGTTAATATCAGCTGATTTCTTTGATGTTTTTATACATTGCATTAGTATTACTGTTTTTGATCTTTTTATTGATTTCGCACTTGTCATTTAACCATTTCTCGTTTTTGTAACTGTCAGGATTGCAACATTTTACTTTCCTTCGTTCGTCCATCAGAAACACGATAAATAATATGTTAAATTGAGAGAAGGAGTGTTGTGGTGTGTTAAAAAATGAAATGATTAATGCAGTGAGACAAGTGGGAGCAAAAATTAAAAATATATATTTTATAATATTGTGATAAAAAAGGAAATTGTGTGCGTGTTAGTAATATGAATAGATGAAAGAGATACAGCAGTATAATTTTTAAATTTTAAATAACGTATTAATAATTATAAATTTTAAATAATACAATGTCAAAAGTTGGTGAATTAATATTAAAATATTGCGTGTGTATACCAAAATATATATCAAACATGCATGCATATACAGATGAAATCACACTATACTTTTATTATAAACGCATGTTTTATTCTATTTTTTATTAGTATATTAGAGTAATTACAAGAAGCAATAAAGAGGTATTAATTTAACTTTTACTATAGCATAAACTCATTTTATTAGGTCACATTATCGATTCGTATGCAATATAACGCTGTTTTATGTTGAGTTTGAGATTAAAGTTGGAAAATTAAGAAAATAATAATTAAAAGTTTTTATATGGGATGCATCTGATGCACAAACCCGGCATCGGCTCCGGTCGTTTTTTTTGTAAATCCGATTAAATTCAGTCGGATTCAAAAAAGTAAAATCCGTTACAGTCCTAGATATATATAAATATATGGTGAATGCTGGTAAAAGACCATAATTAATGCAGTAATTCATGAAATCTACCGAATTTCTAGCCTTGTATAGTTTTTTTTTACATTTTTCAATATTTCTAACCAAGTTCTTGTTATTTATTTTATTAAATTTAGTAAAGTATGCTGTTTTCAAATTCATTCTCAAGTGTATAGGACTTATTTCGATTTTTCAATTATCTTCAGAACTAGTTGCGGTTTATATAGAACATTTTTTTATAACCAAGGCCTTTGTTCCTCTAATTAGCATTTATTAGTATCAGAAATTTTGGTAATTTGTTTACTGTCTTCTTTATTAGTTGATATAATTTCTTTGTTTGGGCTAACACTAAACATAACACCGAAGCAATTAACAAAGTCAATGATAACAATAAAGCTAATCACAGGAAGAAAGGCCTGTGTTATACAAATTTTCCATAAAAACAGCAACAATTGCTAAAGATGATTGAAAAATCAAAATCAGTCCTATACAATCTAGAATGAATGTAGTTATTGTTTTTAAAAATAGCTTCATGTATCTATTTGACGTTTCTGTTACATTTATAGTTAGAATTTTTTTTTTTAGTTAAGGGTGGCCTATCCACAGGTTTATTCTATTTTTGGTCGCCCTTCAAATTAATTAATAAAAAGTATTACCAAAAAAGTATGCATTATACAGAAGGTAATAATCATCGCACAGGAATGAATCGACATTTCACTGTAAAAAAATCATTAACATTGCCACATATTGTATGTGCCTACATGTGGTGTTATGTAAAAACATGTTTGTGTATGTGTGCGTGCATGTGTGTGTATATATATATATATATATATTTATATATATATATATGTGTGTGTGTATTTGTACGTGTGTGTTGCGCCATTTCTATTAGTTTATAAAAGATACTAAAGTTATAATCGGCTGGTTAGTTTGTCGTATTCTGTTTGAAGTTCTGTCGGTTACTGAGAAAGCACAACGCAAGCTGCCTTTGAACCTCTAGTTCATTCAGTTTCATAGTTAGAAACTATTATAAAAAAAATTATAATATTGGGATTTTACACTGTTAAGCAAATTTATTCATATATTTTTTCATTTATTTTTCTTATACATACACTCACATCGGCAAATGATAATTTTTCAATAGTCGCCTACATCAGGATATCCCCCGCAACATGCCGAGAACAACTTCCTGTCTCATTATCGTCTTTCTGAGCATCCTAATATTTTCATCAGCTCAAGACTATATAACTGCTAATCCAGGTAAGTGTTGTGTTTGAATTAGAATTAGTATTATAGAACTACTGTATCCGAGGTAGAGTAATGTAGTGAGGTGTCCACCTTCTGTGTCAAGTTGACTGGGAAACCCAGTTAGAGTCCAAGAGAAATTTTCCACTTATCATTCGCACGTATCGTTGCGTTTGCGGAAAATTTATTCCTAACACTTCTAACGCCACGCAAATTGACGACAATTATAAATATGCTCTGGGAATATTTTTGCGGCACATTTTGTGAAAAAATGTGTTGAAAGTCTTAGAAATGCTGATTGCTTCTACCATGTTAAAAAGTTGTTTTTGTTCAGTATTTTTAAATTAACAGTTGGCTACATTAAATCTGTTTACAAACAAGATTGTTTCTGCTAGCATTGTTTTTTAAATCGAAACAAAGTAACAGCGCGCGACTAAAGTTGAAAAATTTTTTTCAATTGCGTCAATACTACTGCCATCTTTTTATAAACTTAAAATGTTGTTACTTCCGAGCCTGATAAAAAAGTCTTAAGACAATTGTCAATGAGTCTTCCATTTTGGAAACAAGTAAAAATTTTTTTAGAAATCTTTTTTCGATATGATGTATATTTTTGTCCTACAGCATTCTATTGAAATTATCACTGAACACATTTATCAAGATTTTCAAATTTTTTCATAAAAATTAAATTAAACTTTTGTATTTCCTCTTCATTAACAAACAAATTACTCTCCCTGAATGGAAACAACCACTGAACCTGGTCAATGATTGCCAGCCTGTCCTGAGCTAGATTGCAAACTGCAGTGTACCTGGGGTCTCGTCATGGGGACTGATGACTGTTACCAATGCAAATGTAATACGTCACCATGCGAGGTAAGAGTTAGAGTTAGGCTGTTACGTAAAATTTTTGTTATTATTATTCTTTAAAAAATCAGGATCTGACAGACGCAGAAACTGTTACAGCATACAAGGCAGTAGTATAAAATGGTAAAGGGAAAAATAAATAAAGAAATAACGGAGAATAAAACGTTTAAACAGGAATAGAATTGAAAATAAAATAAAGTAATGGTATAAAAAGGCAAATTAATAGAGTAATTCATTGATAGACTAGATAATGACTTAATAATTTATAATTAATAATAGAGTAAATATTAAATTAATAATTTAAATAGTTAAATTAATTAAGCAAATTTCCAAACATCATTTCTCGCTTGTAGTGGAATCACGGTATTAGGCGGCACAATCTCCGTCCATCAACAATGTGTGCCACTCATTATAGAGCTGTTTAATTCGAAATTTATTTCAATTGAACATTTTTTAATTCACGCGAATTTGAAACAGGAAACCAAACTAGAATTATTCGCAAAAATGGAAACCAAAGATTTTGAATATTTTTGTTATCTTAATTTTTTTGTTTATCATTTGTTTCTGCAGAGTAGTTTTGCTTGAAGAATTTAAAATTTAGGGTAAACTTAATTTTATTGGTGAAATAACTCACACACTTAAAAGATGCCTTTTATTGGTAAAATAATTTAAACGCCTATAATGCACTTTTACCGTTAATTCTTCATTCCAGAACGGGCCAAACATACGCGCTTATGATAGGCTTTAAGTTTCGGACCGACAATATTCGAACCAGGCCCTTTCGAGACAAGGCAGCTCTGCCAAATTAGTTATCTCACCTTTCATATAGATAAAAAGTTGATTAATATATTTTAATTTAAAAATTTTGAAAAGTGAGTTATAATCATGCGTTGTGAAAATTGCAACAACCACAGGTGATGAATTGTCCTAAAAATAGGTCTTGTATTTGGAGTGACCTCTGCCCTCCGAACCTTCCATCTGTCTGCATTGTTAAAGTATTCTGCTTTGGTTACACGATAGGTAAAAAAATTTTCACCGTTTTTTTTATTTTAAAATAAATTTTCACATCGTTTTCACCCATTTTTATTTGTACTCTTTAAACATTCCCACCTTTTACCTCTTCTGATTTTGCAGTGCGCAATTGCAGTAGGTTAACAATGCCTGTTTCTATTTTTATGTTTTATTAAACAACTTATCTTGGGATAAAACTTTTTCACGCAAAGAACAAAAAATCAGCAACAGCAACAAAGCAACCAACAATGCTAACAGAAATAACATAGTAATATATTATAAGAATCAGATGTCAACCGCTTTCAAACAGCATCATGAAAAGAATCATAAAAAATAACGTCCAAGCAACCAACGAAAATGATAGTATTAAACTACGAATATACTACTCCAGCCAAAGAACGTCATCTCCTGTGATGAAAAGCAACTGCACTGATAAACCAAAACCGATAATGGATCATAGCTGTTGTGTTTTGCTGTTTTGAAGAGTCGAAACACAAACTATTAATAAATAGAAAACAATAAGCGTAATGGACGTATACTAATTTATTACGTAAAATAAATATAACGTTCTATAACCAAACGAATTGAACGAACTAAAAAAGCATGTCACAGTAAAAGTCACATTGTACATATATTATCGCCCAAAAAACTAATAGAATAAATAGTGATGTGCCCTGCACATAACACCTCCCCAACAAGCTAAAGTTTGTGGGCAAACTTATGACGTATACGTTCCTATCTTCTTGGGAGAGATATTGGGTCGAAAAGCACTTGACTACTTTCAGGCGTGGTAGGTTTGACGATTGAATGCCTTGAATCAACTTGGTTCTGGGTCCCAGTGATTTCCCCTGGGTCGCCATCTTGATTGGCACCATATCTAGGACGAATTTGCTCTACGTGTCGTTTTCATAGAAGACCCTGTGGGATCGATTTTACCAATTTGTGTCTTCGACCTAATCTTCGCACAACTATTGCAGGAACCCATCTGGCTTGGCGATCTCTTCTTGGGCCTTAGTACTTGACATAACACGGTTGACCTATCGAAATCGAACTTTTCTCCTTATTGTAGTTCTCTTCCCTCTCTTTCCCTTTTGAAATTGGTCGGAGAATATCAATTTTAGTTCGTATTTGCCTGCCATGCAGTAATTGACTTGGCGAAAGACCGGTTGACAAAGGAATTCTTCTGTATTGCATGAGGAACTTTCGTAAAGTAGCATCGGTCGGCAATGTTGATTTTGCCATAGACCTTTTGAAAGTTTGAACGAACCTCTCTGCCTGACCATTAGTCGCCGGGTGGTATGGGTCGTTTGTAAGGTGCTGAATCCCCCTCTCTTTCAAATAGAGTTTAAATTCCTCTGCAGCATCAAATTTTGGATCTTCAACGCATCTGCATTTCCGTGCTTTGAAGTCTTCCTGTATTTAATCGTGTAGTCGTCATCTACTTTATCTTGTATTGGAAAAGGAACAGTTCGTGGTTTTCTGAAAACTGGTGTTGTATTTTCTCGGGATTTGATGTCCAATTCAACATTCTTTGAATTCCAGACATAGCTTTTCACAATCGTTTGTCAACTTTGAAAAGTTTGGGCATGAAATTGTTTTTATCTGGTCTCTCAAAATCTTGTTGATATCTATTTCGAAATCTTTAATTGATTGTCGACCGATTAAATTTAAACCCTGAATGTCTGTTACTTTAATTTGTATAGGTTTCCAGTCTAAACTATTTGAAATCGTGGCAACTACTGAGCAATCACCTCTGACTGGGATTTTATTGCCGGTTGCTGAACGATACTGAGAACTTACTGGAACCAAAGAAGGGGAACCTAAATCTTCTCAGACGCTGATATAGCAAAAATTTTCTCTGGCACCACTGTCCACTTCAAAAGTTTTGTAGAAGTTCTTAAAATATAGCTCTAGCTGCAGTTGATCATCATCTTTAATAGTTTTTATGGTTAAGACGTTTTTTTTTAATTTGGCAGCCAAACATACTTGCTTTACGTGACCCATTTTATTGCAGTATGAGCATTTAATCCCTTTGGAGGAACAATCTGGGGCCCAGTGGCCATGTTTTCCCCATCTGTGACATGACGAATTGGAATTTGGATGGAACTTTCCAAAATTTTTACCTGGTTTGAATGTCCTTTTTGGATCTTTCTTTATCCCTTTTGCATGAACCCTCTGGAATGCACCAGCAAAACCGGATCACTGTGAGACGTACTCCCCATAGACTGTGTCTTTAGCTACTGTTGCTGCACTTTCAATTTCATCCGCAATCTCTATAGCTTTGGAAAAGAAAAGCTGATTTTCTGGAATCCTGAAAAGAGCTTTCAAAATTGCTTCATTTTGAATGTTGCAAATGAAATTTGTCCTCAACGCTTCATCTAACGGGTTTTCAATATTAAGAAAATCACATGTAGCTGCAGACTGTCGAATTCGGTTTGCTAATTCTTGAACAGATTCGCCCGGTTTTCTTTTGCAGTTTGTCCAGAATTTGTAGCGTTCTCTAATCAGAAAAGTTGTAGGGTTGAAAGCTGAATTCATATATTCTACCATCTCCTTGAAATCCAATGAGTTTACATCACGAGGTGGAGACATTTGTTTCGAAACCGTCTCCAGGGTTTTATATATATTCGAATTTTGATTTGTGAGAAATGCCTTTTGCTTCGAGACTGAATTGGCCAGCAAGAAAGCTTCAAACCTTTTGATATAGTCTTTGACCAACTCCTTTTTGGGCTGGAATGATTCAAATTTGTCAACAATGTTGTCAAAAAATACTGCAAACGTGTTTACAATTAACTACACATCACATTAGTGCAGAATATAAATTTTAATCGATGTGAGGCCTACTACAAAAGTCTTCAAATGCAGATATGCAAAAGTGCCTAGGGCCTACGACTACCTTAAAACTGCCCTGAGTTACGGTAGTTTACACAAGACTCGATCCTATTTTGATTGTCTGATTTCATTCAAATGAACTTAGGATAAATGAAAAAAACTAATAATGTATGTTGATGTTTTTGTAGAAGAATGCCCCGAATTTGAAAACCAAACTTGTCCAGTTTTCTGCCCCTACGGCCGTAAGCTCATTAAGGGTTACTGCCCAACCTGTGAATGCATTGAAGAGTCTCCGTGCACAGTGAGTAGTTGTGAGAAAAGAATGGGAGGATAGGGAGATGATGACGGAATGATGGGGAGGTGATGATGGGACCCTGACACAATAGTGTGGCCCTGGCGCTATGGTTTGATAATGACGCATTGGTGTGACGATGACGTAATGATTGAACGATGGCCAATGATGTGACGATGGCGTAATGATGGAAGTAATAATACCGCGACTATTACTACCACTATCGCTACTGCCACTACCACTACTACTACCATTTCTACTACTACCACCACTACTACTTCTACTACTATTACTACACACATACACATACGCAGACGCTAACCCTAACGCAAAAACGGACAGACAAACGCACGTACACGCACACGCGCACACACCCATCCCCATTTACACACACACACACACACACTTACGCAGAGTGAGAGTTTAAAGTGTGGGGAGGATGAGGTGTGTCAAATCTCGTATAGGAAGAATTACGGGCTTGTGGAATGCGTTCCGAAAGTACGTCGTTCATGTTCTTGACTTTGGAAATATTGATAAAATCTACCGAATTTTTAGCGTCTGAAGTATTACGATTGAACTTTTCAATTTTTTAACAACAATTTTAAAATTATTATCCAATTTATTAAAATTAATGAAAAAATCATTGCCATTTGTAGTGAAGGGTATAGGCCCTATTCCGATTTTACTCATAATCAGCGCTTATATAGGGATATTTCAAAATTTTAATACTTAACGATCATTTAATTATATTACGGTAATAACGGATTATCTCCAATTATGGATTTAAAATCAGATGAATGATTTGTAAGAAAATTATTAATTGATGTTTCTGTGTGACACACACAAACAAGCACACACAAACGCATAAAAAACACACATGAACACCTATTGACGCTAACACTATCAAGTCAATGTTTATCCATGTTTGTTAGGAGTGGTTGTAGCTTTCTTTTTGTCCGAGTATCTGATGCTTGACTGAATGTTTGAATCATTTTTTTTATATCCATTCCAGATTCAACAAAATTAGGAGGAGGGACACTGAGAAGACCTTCAAAATATTTATACATACATATACTAACATACATGAATGTATGAAAAACATTTCGAACTAACATTTTGCTGCAAAAGAATTTTACAGACGAGTAAATAATAATATCTCTTGAAAAAGACAAAAACAATTTGTTTTAAATTTGATTAATATTTTGTTAAAAACGTTTCAAAGTTTTTCAAACGCTTCCTACTGTCTCTTGCTGTGGCCATCCATTAACAATTCTTCAATGGAGAGTCCGGAAAATATTACACTAAAAATGGCAAAAATATTCCCGCACATCACCTACGGAAACCTGTATTATCCTATTATATAATATCGGTGTTGCAACACGTTTCATATAACATTCACATTTAACTTGTACGAATGTGTAGATCGCATTATAAAAAACACGCTAAGATGGTATGGGAGGAATCGAGACATTTCCATCTCGATTAACGCGATTAACGAACGAGTTTTTGAATCTTGAAATTAAAATTAAGTAACTAGATTTGGCAGCATGATGGATTATTGGATGAGATCAATAATCCATCATGCTGCTATTAAACTATAAATTTATATTTAATACCCTGCAAAATGTCTGTCGTTAATTATGTTCTGAAACACATTTTCACAAAGAACTTTCTAGAAATACTGACGGATATATCTTCAGGAATTTTACCTCTGTTATAAACCTCATTCACAATTTTATATATTTATTATACTTTATTTACTAAAAAATATATAAGTTAACATTAATTTTTCATAAATGCTAAGAAGAGAAGTGGTGGCTATTAAAATTCTTCTTGGCCAAAATATATGGTACTCCAGAGAGCTGTGTAAACATGACAAAACTGAATGTAGGCGTGTGTGCGTGCGTGCGTGCGTGCGTGCGTGCGCGCGTGTATGTTATTGTTCGCGTTTAATATTTTTTCATCTTAATGAAATTCTAGATTGATATATGCGTTTTGATATGTTATTGTTCGCGTTTAATATTTTTTCATCATAATGAAATTCTAGATTGATAGATGCGTTTTGATTTTAATATAGATATAGATAGAAAGATAGATAGATACAACTTTTCTTTCTACCAAATCAGAATTATTAAAAACAATAAAAAGAAATTAAATGCATCAGATCAGAGTAAAGAACTCTAGAAATTACTCAGACGACAAAATCTATTATATTACTGATTTCAATTATATAGGCAGCTGGTTTCAATGCAATGGTGCAACAAGGCACAAATTTCTGGCACCATAAAGATCCTTTATTGTCGAATTTCTTATATTGGAACAATTAGGACAATCGCTTCGAATATCTGGTTTCCTGGTTGAATAATAAAACGTCTTTTATTTGATATTCACAATTTCATTGTATATTCACAGTGCCATTTTTTATTTTAAATATTAGTTGGCGTGTTACGACTGCTTTTATTTCATATACTGAAAAACTTTTATCATCTTTAAACAGAACGTCTTAGAATGTTTTAGTTAAATTCGCTGCACTGACAAACGTTCAATTATTATCAATTTTTGTTTTACAAATTTTTATTCAAAAATTTACCATGTTAAATGGCTTGGTTAAATAAATTTTGCAAAGATTTAATGGCTCCAATGTTTTACTCATATTTCACATGCCATTTTAATATTAAGTAATATTTTTATTTTTTTATGACTCAGATGAAATTGATTTTCTCAAGTGAGTTAAACAAATTTTTTATTATACGCAAGTGTAAATTACAGTCTTGCGTCAAAGTTTTTTCCAGCTAGCACGGAGCGGATTAGCCACTGTTCAGATGGAACGCTACTGTTTGCAGACTGTTGAGAGAGCTGGAGATCTGTGCAAACAAGATGACTAATAGATAAACCCCACCCTTAGGCTGTTTCCTATATTTTCTTTATCACTACTGATATTATTATTATTACTGTTATTGTTATTATTTTATAAATTTTATAAATTATTTACATTTATTTATTTGCACTCTTATATATTATTAATAATTTTCGATTGATTTCATTTTAATTTTATCTCTTTAGTCAATAAAAGATTGTCCCCATTGTTATTATTATCAATGTTGCTTTTTTTTATTATTATTGTTGTGAATGTTTATAATAATTTTAATAATAATACAATGAAAAAAAAACAATAATAATAATAATAATGTCATTTAATAAAAAGCCAACAACAGGAAACTTCAAAATCAGTATGATTACAATTTATAACACACCTGTGTCTGTCACGAACGATTGAGTGGGTGAATGTGCATGATGTGTTGGCGGGTAGAAAACATGAGATAAACAAACATGAACACAAAATAAACAACGAAAAAATATGAATCAGACACACATAAGCACACACACACACACACAATACACCCACATACCCACATACATAAACACGCACGCACGCACGTACGCACACACACACACATATATATACATATACGAATACATATACATATACAAACATAACCCAGCAGGGTTTAAAGCGTTAACAATTAGCCTATAACGGGGCTCAGCAGACTAATGTCTGTATGGGAACCACTGACAAGTAATTGTCTCAGTATCCTACCTCACAAAGCTTTATCTTTAAAATGACTGTTGGTGGATCTTAATGATAATAATAATGGAGTGTCTGAAAGTGGTAAAACTCTTGTCAATCTTTTAGCCAAGGTCTGAAAAGATCGATTTGAAGTCAGAACGATGTCGTAAACATTTCTCATGATGTTGTACAATACTTTCCAAGCATCTTTTAAAATAAATATTTTGTTTAAACTTGTCGATTTGAATAATTTATTTGCTTCTGAGTTAACACTAGGTTTGAAGTTTAATTTTTGATTTAGAATTTTATCAAAACAAAGTCGTTCTATTAATGAAGACTCTAATATTTAAAACTGAAGTGATAATCATTTGTTTCAGGAGCAATTTTTTTTAAATGAGGGTCTGAGTTCAGTACATTGTGAAGGACCCGCTTAGGGCCCATTCCGGCCCTGCAACACAATTACTCAACAATTATGCATGTTATATAATGTACATATAAATATAAACAAATAAACATGTATAAAATGTATATGTATGTACATATACAGTAATTAATGAAATCTACAAAATTTCTAGCGTTGGATAGTTTTTTATTACATTTCTCAATATACATATACATGTACAAATATGTATAAATGTATATATATATATACACATATATAATATGTATACATTGATGCATGTACTGTACATATACGTATATATGTATTCTAAATTTTTGGTATTTCATAGAAAGCTGCGATAAATAGATAAGTCTTAACAAACAAAATGCTAGCATTTGTGGAATTATTTGGATGAATGATACCTTTATCGCGACAGCAGCATCGTCAACACAACATAAACAATCAATCATGCAGTCACTCAATCAATAAATCATTTATTCATTCATTTCATTCATTTCATTCATTTATTCATTCATTTATTCATTCATTTCATTTATTTATTCAGTAATAGGCCGAAAAACGTTATCAATGAAGGAAAAATTTATCAAAATGAAGAAAATTCATCCTCCCCCAGCTTACACTTCTAATAACTTTGAAGTATCAGTTGAAGATCAACAAGCACTACAACAACCTTACCCAGATGAGCAGCAATCTCATCCTCAACCGTCTCAAAAAAAATGTCCTCAAGAACCACAAATCTGCTCTCAACCGAAACAAGTTAAGACATCATGTATTTACACAGTCGAAAACAAACCAGACGAAGGCGGTCCTGAAAATGTGAAAGTGGTTCAGATTGACCAGCCTGACGGTGACGTAATCACCGACGATCAAGCTAAAGTTGATTTTAGGAGAACACTCTTCGCCCGATTCAGTATCTGCAGTTCCTGTGGTTCGGTTTGCCTACTTATCGTCAACATTCTTACAAGTAAATATCTATTTGTTGATTTGTTTTGTGTCGGCAGTAGGGTTGATTTGATTAGTGGTTTGATTTTTCTTAGAAACAATATATTGATGAGGATAATAAAATAATTTAATTGTAATCTACCAATTAATCAGCTGCATTGATCAACTAACCAGCCAACCAACCAACCACCAATCTACCAATCAGCCAACTACAAAATTGAGAAACAAATAAATCAATTGTTTAATCATTGTCTGTGTTTCTTTGAATAAACTGAAGGATAAATCAATCACTTTCGCAATCAGCTAATACATATTAATAAATTAATCAATCGATCGATCAATCATTCATTCATTCATTCATTCATTCATTCAACAAATCATTCAGTAGTCTGCCGATCAAATGAAGATGCAAAGTCAGCTGAAGCTTGCGTCATGGCGTCATTCATCTTCTTCAATTTTAATCTCTTTTTTTTGATCATCGCCATCATTACCCTAATTAGACTCAAGAAAGCATCCAGTTTATAAATGTACCTCCCTCGGTGTATTTTTTATATTTAATTCATTAATATTTTACGACATTAAATCGATGTATTAATTTATGAGTTGGTGTGTGTTGAAGACTGCGTTACTGTTTTATTGAGTGTCCTATGCTTTCAATTTGCCTCATACCCTCTATCTAAAATTTCTAAAGTTGACATAAGATTGACCTACATTTAAAATATAAAAAATTTAGTTTAGAAGTTAGACTATAAAGTAAGATAATATGCGATGGTATATTATCTTACCAGCTGCTGGGATAAAATAGAGAAATACGAAATGTTATATTTGTCGCTGTCACCTTGACCTTTCAGCTCTGCCTCTCCGCTAACAACCATCATGATTCATATATTTTTAATTGGCGGCTATCGAACTCTTTACTGCACTTCCACAGGTAAACTAAGATTTAGAAGTATCGGCAGTTATCCACAAACAGGATACATGAATGAATTCGCGCAAAATGACCCCTTACATTTCGTGATAGGCGGAAATCTCTTTTCGCATTCAAACTCGGTTACCGGCCAGGGCCAGGGGCGCCTTTCTGACCGTTGCACTATCATTCCGTCTAAAAAACACAATTTATTTAACTTATTTCAGTTTTAATTTGAAGTTCAAGATGGCAACCGGGATGGTATATTTATTTCAATCGCCATGTATTTTCTTTTTATGGTGTTTTTATTATTTTTAAAATGTTTTAATTAAAAATTTTAATTTAAACCAGCATTGTAAATTTAAAATTTTCAATTTGAAATTTTACTAAAAAAGAGACTTTAAATAACCTTAAATTCAAGATTTGAAATAAAACACCATCATCTTCTAGTCGGTGAGATTTTTCAGAAATCTCTAGCGAGTATCTTTTAGCCAATTCTGGCGAACATTTCATAATGAATCCAAGAGAACACAATGCGCGAACTTCGCTGAACAGAAGCAAAAGTAAAATAAAATAAAAATAAATTTAAACAAAATAAACTGTAATGCATCTTGTTATGAGCGAAAAATAACCAAAATAAAAAATGACATCACAACGCCAACAAAATAATTCTATTCAAGAAAATCACAAAAGTTATTCGATTACCAAAGAAAAATTTCAAAATAGAAATTTGATGTCTATCTTGGATTTGTGTCTTTTGTGGTTCCGATTTCTGCGAATTCGTTTAAAAATTAAATTCGTTTAATAAAATATTAAAAGAAGATTGTTTTATAAATCGGAAAAAAGAAAATATCATAGAAAAAAGTTATTAACAAGATGAGAAGTGGCTATCAAAGTTCTTGTTGGCCAAAATATATGGGGCTCTAACGAGCTATGTAAACATAACAGAAGTGAATGTAGGCGTGTGTGTGTGTTTGTGTGTGTGTGTGAGTATGTGTGTGCATCCAATGTTTTATTTATAATTCACAAGCCATTTAAAAATTAAGAAGTTGAAATTTTTTTATAACTCACATGAAAAAGAATTTTGCAAGCGAGTCAAATGCATCCAATGTTTTATTTATAATTCACAAGCCATTTAAAAATTAAGAAGTTGAAATTTTTTTATAACTCACATGAAAAAAAATTGTGCAAGCGAGTCAAAAAAAATTATTAACATCATACGCACGTGAAATTAATTTTGCGTCGAAATTTTGCTCGTCTTCTGCCCGTCCTGGTAACGAGCAGACTGTTCAGATGGAACGCTACTGTTTGCAGACTGTTGAGAGAGCTGGAGATCTGAATAAACAAAGTGACTAATAGATAAATCCCACCCTTCGGTTGTTTCCAGTATTTTATTTATTATCATTATTGTTATTACTGTTACTGTTGTTGTTGTTACAGTGTAACGTTTGCGTGTAAGTATTTGGACGTTTCCAGCATTTTCTTACGTCATCACCATCCCGCAATGATGAATGTTGGTATAATGACATGAAACCTCAAAATCAGCCATAGTATGGCTACAATTTATAACACTTGTGCTCTCATGAATATGTGAATGGGTGAATGAAGCTAAATGAACATCGAAAAAATATATACAACACACACATATTTACACCCATACACACACATAGTCACGAATATTTATATGATATTTATATATATATATATATATATATATATAGAGAGAGAGAGAGAGAGAGAGGGAGAGAGAGAGAGAAAGAGAGTGAGAGAGTGAGAGAGAGACCAACATTCATGCACATGTATGCACACACACGCTAACACACTCACCACAGGAAGAGAAAGAGAGGGTGAGAGAAAGAAGGAGAGGCGTGTAATCATGAACACTCACACATTCCATTCATGGAAGGGTACACTACACATTCGTAGATACATAAAAATAAATTGCTGACATTTGATGAATTTTTTTCTACAATAAACGCCTACGTAAGCAAACGAGCAAATAAATCAATCCACTTTTCGTAGTTCTATGCAGTTTAATTGAAAAATACTAATGTAGCTAAAATGATAGTTTAACTTTAATATTTCAATTGGCAACTGAATACTTCAACTAAAATATATTGGGTACCTAGCTCTTTTTGCCAGACACACTTTTGGTTTTTAACAATGAATTTTAAACTGAAGCTTGCAATACAATTGACGTTTTTCATATTTTTAAAGTCATTTACTAAGGTTGCACCGGATCTTTGCTCCGACTCCGACCGAATATCCTTCATTTTTTAACTATCTGGCTAAATGTTTGTTTGAATGTGTTCGTTTGTATATAATAATATTCAATGATATCAATGATTAAAACTAAAAAATTTAGAAAACTATTCCAGAAAGCAAAAAATCGCATTTAAAAGAGATTTAATTCTTTAAGGAGATATTATTATTTTTCAAAACGGCAAACCTTGAAAAAAATTTTTTTTCGGAAGCAGTGCCATGTTCACTAATCACTCCACCAGCTACACCGAACAAGCGTTGAATGCTCAAATTTTGTTTAATTTCATTTAATTTCGTTTCATTCCAGAAGAAGTTTAGATGAAAATGTTGAAACAGAAATCTATGATTACAAGCCAAGCATCTATAATTAAAACGACCTATCCGAAACAACAAACGTTAACATGTCTGGCTGTTTTAACTGATTTGCGCTCCATCATGCCTAGCAATAATAAAAGTTGTAGGCGATAAAAAATTGTATTTCCAGAAGTTTGACTTTATAAAGTTCCGTGCACTGGACGTACACGCCACGCTTCCAGGTAGTAGAAGAAGTAAAACAAACAAATTTAAAAATTTTGTAAACAAATAAGTAATTTAAGATATTTAAAAGACATCTAGCTAGGATATCTTTCTCAACTATCCTAAACTGTGTTATTGAAAAACCGAATTTCATGAACTTAACTGTTAGAAAAGAGTGAAATTGTTGACTTTGTTTTCAGCTCAAATTTACTTTAAGAGTTGTTTTAATGTGATGACTAATGAGAACGGCTTTAATGGCGGGTTATGTTGCGGCGTTAATGTCGTTTCAAATTCTGTCTGTCAAGATATAGATACAAAAATAGTCACAAAATGGTTTGGCAAAGTTTAACCACTTTTCGGTTTTGTTGACTGTTTTCAAATATAAGTTTATAAATATTAGTTAAACAATTGATTCTTAGTTGAAAATTAGTTATAGTTTAACAACAAATATTTATTTATGAAGTGATAATCATTTGTTTCAGCAGCAATTTATTTTTAAAATGAGGGCCCGTGTTCGGTACATCGTGATGTCAAGGGTCCGCTTAGGGCCTATTACGGCCTTGCATACACATGTATTTATACACATCAAAAATACTCAACACGTGCATGTTATATAACTTACATATAAATGTATATATATATATATATATATATATATTATATATGTATAGATGTATGCTACATTTTTAGTATTTTATTGAAAGTGGCGATAAATAAATATGTCTTAGCAGACAGGTCGCTAGCATTTGTGGGATTATTTGGAAGAAAATTACCATCATCGCAACAGCAGTAGCATCGTCAACACAACGACCTGGTCATTAAAAAGCCATCTACATCAACTAATCAATGGAAACCAGATCCACCAAAATGAAGTATAATCACCCTCCTCCAGTTTATACTGCTAATGACGTTGAAGAATGTTTGGAAGTTGAACCATCAACACTCTACTCAGATGAACGGCAATCCCACCTTCAACCGCCACTAAAAGATTTTCCTCAAGAACCCAAACCTGCTAAGAAGACATACATTTACACTGTCGGAAAGAAACTGGAAAGCGGTTCTGAAAATATGAAAGTGATCCAGATTGACGAGCCTGGCGATGTCGTGATCGTCGGCAACGAAGATCGGGTTGATTTTACCGGAGCCATCGTATACTCGTGTATTGTCATCTTTTGCTTTGGCTGGATTTGCGGACTGATTGCCTTCATTCTTGCAAGTAAGATGAGTTGGTGGGTCGCTAGAACGTACGTTATGTTTGTTTTCTTTAGTCATTAGTTAAATGATCATGATATGATGTTCTAGAAAATGATATTTTGATGTAGATAATAAACGATTAAGCTGAATATTTAATTGTAATCTATCGATTAATCAACTCCATTAATCAACAAAGCAACCAACTATCCACTCAACCAACAATTCCAACCCACCAATCAACCAACCGACCAACCAACTAACCGACCGACAAATTAACCATCCAACCATCCATCCATTTAACCAACCGACCAACCAACCGACCGATTGACCGACCAACTAACCAACCACAAAACTGAAAAACAAATAAACCAATTGATTAATCATTGTTTATGCTTGTTTGCATTAACTGAAGTATAAATCAATAAGCTAATACATATTAAAAAGTCAATCAATCAATCAATCTATATATCAATCAATCAATCAATCAATCAATCAATCAATCAATCAATCAATCAATCAATCAATCAATCAATCAATCAATCAATCAATCAATCAATCAATCAATCAATCAATCAATCAATCAATCAATCAATCAATCAATCAATCAATCAGTCAGTCAGTCAGTCAATCAATCAATCAATCATTCATTCATTCAATCATTCAATCATTCATTCATTCATTCATTCAGTGATCGGTCGATCAAGTGGAAACGTAAAGTCAGCTAAATCCTATCGCAGAGCGTCCTACATTAACTCCTCCATAGGCCTGACCATTGGAATCATAGTCATTGTGACCCTCCTGGCTATGAGATCGGATAACAAATAACAACAGTAAGATAGCGATGATGGTACATTTTATAGATGCCATTAATAGAACAATATTTAAATGTTTATTTTGAAATTCACTGACATCAAACCTTGAGGATTAGGAGGTATAATTATATATTGCGCGTTTCAGAGAGTTATTTTTCCAGTATCCTTTTTTTAAAAAACAAAACAACAGAACTTTAGACTGGAATTGCTTTATCGTGTCTTGCCATTGTACTCTGTATGGGGCGGGAGAATGGCTTTGAAATTAATTTTCATTTCAATTCTCACCTGGTCATGGTTGGACATCGGATATGGATAGATAGGTATGCCTATAAACACTTTCCGGTCAGCCTTCAAGTTCAATTCCAATATTGGAAATCTATTCTTAGTTCTTTTAAAAAATCAGAATCTTTCTTATAGCCAAATACAGCTATCTGTTTTTAAAATTATGTAATGTGTTAGCGATTGAACGTATTTTTAAACGCTGAAATATTTGACGGAAAAGAGTAATTGAGTTATTCGTAGGACGAGACAGAGGCGTAGCCAGGGTGTTTTGTGCCTCTCTTCATGTTTAATTACATTTTTTATTACATCAACATAATAAAAATTACCGTTTACAAAAACTATTCAAATTTTAATGGGACATTGTATTTAAAAATAAAACATAAATATACAAATTATAACATATGATTTAGTCACTGTCAAAGATAATTTACTTAGTCTACAATAGATTTGTTTTTCAAGATTTCATTGTCTTAAACTGATCAATTATGTTATTCAAATCTGTCATTTCCAATGTTTCTCTTTCCACACTGAGAAGAGCAAGATCACTGAGACGATCTTGTCCCATTGGTGCACGCAGATACGATGAAATAAGTTTCAATTAGCCGAATGATCGCTCACAACCTGCAATTGAAATTGCTATTGTCAATGAAATTGTAGCGTTGTTACGTGTTGGAAAATGGGAAGTCGAAATTCATCACGTCATTACTTCATATTTTTGATCTGTAACGTTTATTTTGACATTTAAAGTTTTTTTTGGTAAATAAATAATTTTTTCATTTTTTTTTGCTTGTGATAAGATTTTTACTCTTGTTGTGAAAATTTTGTTAGCCTCATTTTGGCGCCCCCTGTACTTGTCGCCCGGGGACATATGTACCCCCCCCCAGCCCCCCTAGCTACGCCTCTGGGACGAGATGTCAATTTTATAATGCTGCTGTTTTAACATTTTAAAATTTTACATTTAATTTTCTTTTGAACTTGGAAAATATTTTCTATTTTGAGTTTTTGTAAATTTATATTAGTTTTTAATATTTGTATGAAAAATTTGATGATTATGACGTGAAGATTCAACACAGCATCCGCTTTATAAATATACCTCGGTGATTTTTTTATTTTTCCATTCTATTCATCATTCCTTATATGTCATTAAATCGATGTTTTAATTGATGAGTTGGTTTGTATTGAAGACTGCGTTACTGTGTTATTGAGTGTCCTACGCTTTCAATTAGCCTCATACCTTCTATCTAAAATTTCTAAAGTTGCCATCAGACTGACGTACAATTAAAATATAAAAAAAAATTAATTTAGAAGTTAGGCTATGAAGTAAGATAATATGCGATGGTATATTATCTTACCAGCTGCTGGGATAAAATAAAGAAATGCGAAATGATATATTTGTCGCTGTCACCTTAACTTTTCAGTTGAAAACCATCATGATTCATATATTTTAAATTTTCAGTTAGCGGCTTTCGATCTGAGCTGGTTTTTGTCACTCGCCTGCACCTGTGCGATCAAAACGAGGAAGGTCTTAAGTAGTAAATTTTCTGCATTCGGAAGAAAAATTCATTCATTAAGTCTAAGAAAAAGTATATCAGTGATTAAATAATGTTGAATTTTGATACAAATAATTTATGAGAGAAATTATAGCAAGAAGTAAAAATAAAATTAAATGAAACTGAACTTGAAAAAGACTTGGGTATTAATGTGTCAAATGATCAGAAATGAAAGGAACATGTCTATTATGCAGTTGGGAAAGAAAACAGAAAACTAAGCATGATTAGAAAGTCTTTTCAGTTTCTAGACGAAAAATCAAGTATGAATTTGCTTTATACATCTCCGGTAAGACCGCACCTGGAGTATGCGGCTACAGTCTGGAATCCATATCTGACAGGAGACATAAAAAAGTTAGAGCAAGTTCAGAAAAGAGCAACCAGAATGTGTAAAGTGAAAAACTTACCATACCGTGACAGATTAAATATGATTGGGTTAACAACGTTAGAAGAAGAAGAACCAGAGGTGATCTTATTCAGATGTACAAATTTGTAAGTGGCACAGATGTAATAAACTGGCACAATTGGAATAACTTATCTCAGGAAGCAATTGATGCAAGAGATTTGAATTTTCTTAAAAACTGTATAGATTCAATTATTTGATGAATAATTCAAAGCTGTTGCAGTCACGTTACTACTGTAACCTGACCCAATGCACACACGTGCATCACAGCATATGGTTATTATTATTATTATTATTACAAGGCTGTAAACATTTTTACGGGAAGTGCTCGAATTAGCTGATACTTAACAGAAAAAAATAATAAAGAAAAAGAGGAAAATTATTAGTATCGGCAGCATTGTCTAGATGGAATTATAAATCTCAAAAAGATAACGTTACAGTAACTAGCATACCCTTTTAACTGAATTGATTTTACTACTATCAGCAGTGCAACAACGTTAGTAACTTTGATTGTTCATCTGATTGAGATGCGATGTACTTCACTCCCAAGAATTTCAAGTGCAAGGCATAAAATTCGGTGAACGAGTTGCTTTCAAGTAAAAGACCTCTAGTTTTTTTAAATTTCTCCTTTAATCCTATTATAAATTTTCTTGTTTCGTTCTTTCTGTTTCACTAGTTCTTGTTTTTCATTTTTTTTTTGTTTTTTTTTCATATAAAAACATGTCACTGTTGGTATTGTTGCGGTTTATTGAATGAATTTTGCAAATTTAAGTTCCGTCTGAAGTGAGGTGGACCAGTTAGTAAATTTAGAAGTTCAAAATGCATCGGCAATTATTCCTCGCAGATTCTTCCAGATTATATTTATGATTAGATAACATTTTTTCATCTATTTTTAGGTTTTGTATGCCGATTTCTTATTTTTGAGACAATTATACATAGACCAGAAAAAATGAAAACACACACACACACACACCTTTAAAAATAAAGTAAAAAAGAGATTTATTAGCTTTTATCAATAATTTAACTCGAAAATACTAGCAAGATTCAATGAACATTCTTACTATTGCAACAACCAATGCGAAAGATTATCGGCCTGTTATCTTGAATTCGTTTTGACGTCTGGTGCAAGTGAAATAATGAGAAGAACAAAATTAACACAAATTTTTCTTGAAAATAATTATTTAATAATTATTAAAAATCAACAAAATGTTTTTTTGCATATGGGATGAGACACAGCGTATAGGTACACTCGCGATAACAGCCAAAAAATAAAAAAAAAACAAAAAAATAAATAAAAATAGCAAACAAGAAAAACAACAATAAATACAAAAACATTTTTCATCATGTACATGCGCTCTCCCAAAGAAAACCTCTGCAACTCACATGCATTAAATCAAATGCAGGATTTTTTTTATATATAAAAAGCGATTGCCAAAAGCAAAAAATTCCCAAATATTAACAGAAAATTTTTTATGACGAAGAAGATGCAATTAATTGATGATATATAACAATGATAAATATATTTATTTATATTATTTTTAGCCCAACTATCTCAATTAAAACCCATCAACTACAATGATTATTGTTATTGCTATTCGTTTCGTTATTAACATTCTTAATATTATTATTTTCAATATTATTGTTATTATTATAACTGAAAGATTTCAAAGTCTGGATTAGCGTGTTGACGTCTGGTTTCTTTAGCAATGCGACGTTGTTGAAGCTGACGTCACTGAACATCGATGATGACGTCATCTCCTTGTGTGTTGATGCTCCTATCGCTATTATCTGTTTTGTGTCAGTTTGTGTGTGCGTGCGTGTGTGCGTGCGTGTGTGTTTGACTTTTTAAAATTGATTGTATTGTGTTGTGTTGTATTGTAATGTGTTGTATTGTGTTGTATTGTAATGTGTTGTATTGTGTTGCATTGTATTGTGTTGAATTGTGTTGTATTGTATTGTGTTGTACTGTGTTGTATTGTATTGTGTTGTATTGTAATGTATTGTATTGTGTTGCATTGTATTGTGTTGTACTGTGTTGTATTGTATTGTGTTGTACTGTGTTGTATTGTATTGTGTACGGCCTTTATCTATTTAATCATCCACCTACTACCTACCCTGCTATGTTCAACGAGCCGACTGCCCTTCAGCACATCAGCTGAGTACCTCACAATAGATGGACTGAAGAAAACTACGTAATCTGGGAGGAGCTAATTACGTCAATCAACTAATTATTAATATTATATACACGAATAAAGATACTAAATGACAGATGAATATTTCACTCATTTGCATATTCATTTATCTACCTACTCATTCATTTACTCGAGGGAGTGAATACACCTTCAACAAACAACTGGCGGTATATAAAAAATGAAATGTAAAGAAAATGTGCTATAATTAGTGATTATTGTAAGCATTGTTAATTTATAAAAAACATATAACGCGGGAGGCACCGTGGTGTAATGATTAAAGTGCCTGGCACAACCCCTGCAGAGACTGGATTCGAATGCAAGGAGACACCCGCCCGCCAATGTTTGTGTGTAATGAACTAGTTCTGCCCTATTTAAAAGAATTGTGTTTGTTGTTGACACCTCTAAGAAATATCTATAACTACACACACGCATACTTATATATAAACATACATAGAGCTAAATAATAGCTAAATAGCTGAAATAGACTAGAAGCTAAGCGCTAATAGCTATGTACAGCTACAAACAAACCAACATACCGGCTTAGCTAGGTAATTACAAAGATTGACATCCAACATGGAGTGCTTACGGCTCCTATAAACAGCCAGCTCAATAAAATGAACAGCTGGGTGATAACAATTTTTTATGTAAATTATTACGAATAAATTATTATAATGAGGTAATAAATATTATACAAACACACACGCACGCACGCACGCACACACACACACACACATAACCTACCTTTACTGTTGAGTTTGTTTGGAAGTATGTCTAATTTTTCTTCAGCTCCGAGAAACAACAAAGGTTTAGAATTTATATTTTCAAGGTAATCTTTGAAAATTTTTTTTATTATATTTTTTTTTATTTAAAGAAAATAAATAATATATTTTAAGATTTTTATCTAAAATTATATATATATATATATATACCAATAGTGATGAACTAGGAGATAATTCTATTTTCAAGAAATTCAACAATTTCCAGAAAATTCTAATAAGGAAAATTGAAAAGACAAACTTTAAACATATCAACGCCAATTTGGTAGAATTCATACAATACTATATATATATATATATATATATATATATATATATATATATATATATATATATATATATATATAACCTTTTATTTTTATATATTTTTAAAAATTGTCAAAGAAAATATACTTAGAACTTAGACATAAATATCTTTTGAGTTTTTTTATACTTTTTTTTATATAAAAAGAACCAGATCACGCTGCCACAAACTTTGAATTCGTGAAAAAAAAATAAAAAAGAGACACAGTCACACACACGCACACACACACACACACACACACACACACACACACACACACACACACACACACACAGACCATTGATGATAATATCTGATAGTGCATCTGCACTACCGGCTTGTTCACCAACTACTGATAAGCCAAGTGATTGTGCTGTTGAGTCAGTTTAATCAATCAATTAATTAATTTTAATTTAATTTTAATGAATTTTTTGATTAAATGGATTTATCAATTATATTATTTGAAATAATTCAATTAATTAAATATATTCTCATAAAAAAAACTAAACAACATATGGTCACATAATTAAAAGTAACAAATGAACACAACAAGATTTAGAGTAAAAAAAATTAATGATTGAAATGTGAATTTAAGCAAATCCACACATTGCATGTGATAGCCAGGGGTGTGCTTGCATTCCAACCCAGTCACTGCAACAACAAGGCCAGGCACCTTAACTACTAGACCACTGTTTAACACTTCACAACAAGGATTGAAATAAGATTACTGAGAACATACCTGCGGCACCTGTCGCTTGCCCAACCACGTAAGTTTTCTTTAATCTCCAAGGTGCCAGATCTGTGTATATGGATTTTAGTAAAAAAAATTTTTTACCAAACAAATTGAATTATGTCAAAGTGATTAAATGGCTGTCAATGTATGTGTTTGGCTATGCTGTGTGTTTGTATGCATGTGTGTGTGTTTGGTTAAGTTGAGTGTGTGTGTGTGTTTGATTGTTTGGGTTAGGCTGGTTGATATGTATGTGTGTGTATGTGTATAACATAAAATTGAATAAAAATGACTTTGTGAATGATTGATAAAACTGAAACTATTTTTGGAACCTGTTTCTAACGACAAATTGTTTTGTGCGATAAGATTTGAGATGGCCTCACAAGAGCGAGGGCTGGTGACAATGAGGTCTGCATACATGTCCGGACATCTCAGAACTTTGATCAGCTTGTCATCATTCATGAATTCAAACTCTAAAGCCGGTATGCAGTCAACAATAAAGTTGCTACTTCTTAATTCCTAGGAAATTAAATTATTCATCACAAAAATGAACATTTAGTTAGCAGGGAGGGGTTGGTTATAAATGGTTTATTAATTTCAATGTAATGATATATGAATGATTTGTTTGAGTAAAAATTTTTGGAGGGATATTTAAAAATGCTGAGTAATAAAATTATTAGAAATAATAAATACTACCATTACTACATTTACTGAGTAATAAAATAATTTAAAAAAATATACTATATTTTTTAACACTAAGTAATACAATAATTTTAAAAATAAATACCATCATTACTACATCTACCATAGATAGCTGATTACTCTCAGATTTCAAAATTTTGTTACTATTAAAACTAATTACTACTTACCAGTACCTAAATTAAATACTATTACTAGTTTTAGTTTAGTAGAGACTAGTCTTTTAGAATAATTAACTTACTACAAACTTTAACATATCGATCGTCCATTGGTCCAACATCACTATTGAAAGATTTTAGCAGAAGAATTCTCACACTTTGACAATCAGACGTGTTCATATTTCATATAAGCCTACCAGCGAGACGAACTTGAAATAAGTGACTGACAATCTGTTTCTAGACATTTATTTCACACTTTTACAATAAACCATGGAATTATATAACTGGAACCCTACCAGCATTTTAACATTGAAAATTTTTTTCAACGGGCAAGTTACCTCTGGAAGCAAGTTCCTAAAAATTAATTATTCATGAGCATTTTGGTTTATTTTTACGTTTACAAGAATGCCGCCGGTGGCACATTAACAGGGAAGAAGCTAAATATAGATTGGAAAACTGAAAAACCCATTGACAATTTGGTGCTAAAAAAGTTTGGTTCCAAGTTTCCTGACCTTGAGAAGAAGGCCAACACTATAAAGCCATTCTTATATTATATATAATTCAATGCAATAAACAGACACCACAGGAATTTACTTTTAAACATAGACAGACGTGTGTTCTCATCTTGAATCAGATGGAGAGATTATATTTCTGTTTGTCTCCAAGTTCAAGTAAGGCCATTTTATCCTATTATTATTATTATTAATTATTATTATATTATTATTAATTTTTAATAATTATTATTATCATTATTCTATGTGTCAATATAAGATTTGCTCTTTATTTTCATTAAAATAAATAATTTATGCTAACAATTTTTTGATATATATATGTATATTTTAAATTTTTTTAACACGTTTAGTTATTTTTAACATATAAAATGTCTTTAAATTCAAATAAGTAACGTATATAACGTAAAAAAAATAACATGTATATCATTGTCACTTAAAATAACTAACATTTATATTGATGAACAATGAATGTGTGTTATTAACCGCGAAAATTATTATTTATAGTTTAATTGTACGTTTTCTCAATGAAAATTCTGTTATTTAGTTGAAAAAAAAACACAAAAATCATTCGATTCGACAACAAAACGTAAAATATCTGTTACATAAAGTAACGAAATTCTCTGCTGAAACGTGCCTGTATCTGGAATACGTTGTTTATAAACCTCAAAGTTTATAACAAGTGCCTCTAGGTATATAGACATATATATTTATAAAAATAATAGATTATTAAATAATATATAAATATTTAACATATATATAATAATATGAATATCTATAATAATATATATATTATATATGTGTATGGTGTGGAGAAGAATTTGGGTTTTTGGTTGGATACAAGTACATTAAACATGCATCAGCATGTGAGTAACCTGGTATGGGAATGCTCTTTTCTGCTTCGATAGCTTAGCCGAATAAGAGCTTCCCTTGATTTGGACACAACAAAATCATTCATGGTCAGTCGAGTTGACTATTACAACAGTTTGCTGAGCAGATGCCCGAAGTCAACAATATATGGACTAAACAAAAGTCCATATATTGTACAAAAATCAGTACAAAACCGTGCAGCAAAGCTTATGGTTCAAGGGAGAAAATACGATCATGTAACTCCAATTTTTTGTGAGTTACATTGGCTACCAATTAAAAACAGAATCGTATTCAAAGTTTTGGGGATGGTGAAGCGATGTATCAGAGGTGCGGCTCAGAAATACTTAATTTATTTGTCAAAAAACACTGAAAACCGAAGAGAGTAGAGTCCTAATGTCTTCCATAAACAATAATCTTCAGATACCGTGGGCTAAGTCATCAACGGCTTCAAGAAATTTTGCCGTGTACGGTCCAAAGATTTGGAATAGTTTACCAACAGAATTGAAGACCAATGAAATAGAAGAGACTGTCTTTAGGAAGAGATTAAAAGCGCACTTTTGGGATAAACCGTTGATGAGAACTTGAATGGGCGCTCTATATGATATAAACTCTACGTATAATAATAATAATGTATGTGTGTTTGTGTGGTGTGCGGGTGTGTGTGTGTTATATCTGATAAGTTCCTAGGAACAAACCGATCTAGATAACTTGAGCTTTTAAAAGCAGTATTTTTATGAAAACTGTATAAAAATGTGATGGGTTGTGGTGCTGGCAATGCAGTCCGTTAGCTCTGAATTTTGTTGGTTTTGTAAGCTAATTTTTGCAAGAACTTACAACTGTTTTTGTGAACTTAATGATATCTGGAGCAGTGATAAAAGAAGCTATAATTTCATCTGGAAGGCACGTTTTGTATTTTTTCTTGGTGCACCCCAGTGAATTTAATGAAATTAAGAGAAGAATATTTTTAAACAGATTTTTCTATTTTCCAAATTTAAATTCAAATTATTCGAAATATCGATGTTTTAAAATAATCAAATTAGATTTTTTTCTTTTACTTTTAAAAATCCAAATGTTGGCACGTGTAGCATCTTCTAATGATGTAAAGGTCATACACCGAGGTAGAATCAATTTTTTTATGACTGATGACTGCGTCCAAACTCTTTTTAAATCACGTACGCTATGCAGACTGTTTATTGACTTTGAATCAAAAAAATTTAAAAAGTATTTTAAATTTAATAATTTTTAATAAATATTTCTAGACAGTCTACAAACACATGGTAGTGATTAGTCATAACAAAATGAAACCTCCAAACATGATGAAATTTTACAAGATGTTTATGTTTGAATTGTGCAGATATGCTATACGTTCCTTTGTCTTTCTGTCTGCTGAACAAAAATAACTACAAATAACAATTGTCAGAGTTGCATGGTGCCAAAGTACACACTCCTCATACATGCCTCAAAAAGTTTTTATAATTTTCTTTAAAATAAAATATTTGTCTCCTTTTAAACATAGAAGCGCGTACGCACATGTTGCATCTGTTGTGTGACTTTATGGCTGCTCACTTTTTGAAATGTTTTGCTCAAGTTAATAATGTTAATTTCTTTGGTAATAAATTAAACTTGTGAAATTTTATAAACAACTTATTGCAATTCATTAGAATAAAATTGTTATTTCTTGAAATTTTATAGTTGGTTGCCGTCAGGTTTTCTTATAAATATTAACTAAAACTAATAGGTAAACAACAATGTAGCCATTTAAAAAAATTTCATCGACCTTTACAAAACCCGATTTTTAACATATTGTAGTAGTTGAAATGAGGTGATATTTAATAAGTGACGCAAGTACTTCACGAATGTTATTCGTTGTTGACCGCGATATCTGTTCCCTGCAACCTTTCCTGTAGATTTTCCATTCTTTCCTTTCGCATGACGTGAACAAAAAACTTTAACTGCCCCCGTCGGATTATATCTGTAGTAATTTCCTCTTTTCATAACCGGACTGTTTTAATACATCCTCATTCGAAGTATGAGAGGTCCAACTAATTTTCATGATTCTTCTCAAAAACCACATCTCAGCAGCGTTAATCTTTTTCCATTTCTTCAGAAATTGTCCAGGACTCAGAGCCGTAAGTTAGCACAGGAAAAATTTAGCATCTTAACTGTTTTAATTTTGTTAATATTCTGATTTTACTGTTGGTGAAGATGTTTTTCATTTTAGAATATGCATCTTTTGCCATAGCTATCCTTCTTTTGGTGGCGTCTAATTCCATGAGTTTTCTTAGCAATAAATGATCATTTTTTGTAAACATTATAGTTATATAACATACAAATTAAAATATAATAATTGCGTGCAGACGTAAAAACATTTTTGCACTTATGTGTGAACGAACCACACTTTAAAAGCACTATCATAAACGAACTGATATACAAATTATAAAGAATTTAAGTATGGGAAATAAATAAATAATAAATTAATTCATCATTAATTGGTCCCATAGGCTCTCACTCATACTTCTGAATGTATTAACTTACAAATTAAAAACATTTCTTTTTTATGCACAAGTTTAATAAACAACATTCATCCAGTCATTTTTCAACATTGTGTTCATTCTTTGGATTAGCATTCGCGATCTAACGAGACAGTTGTTTCATTTCACAAAGATGTAACTCAAGCTATAAAATATATTCTACTCTCTCTTTCATTTTTAGTAAAGTTTCTTCTGGAATGGTTCATGTTGATCAACTTTTCAATTATTCTTGATTGAAAAGTTTTTGACCAGTTGGGCATCATCTAGTTTTGAAAAATAATAAATTATTTGATGTAAATTTGATTTTAAGTACTTTCTATTTTAATAATATAAATGAAAAAATACAATAATTTCTTTGAAAATAGCTCTACACTACAATTCGTTTTTTATTTCACTTTTATTTTGTTTATTGAAGTTTTAAAAAAAATCAAGTAGAAAACCTGTTTTTTTGAATGGAAAAATTTGATCAAATCGAAAAAATGGAATGCTGCTATGTTTCAAAAACACTGGTGTTAGTTTCGGGAACGGGCGGTCGTTTTAAAGTGGATAGGGACCTGTTCCATCGGATCAGCGATTATTACCAGGCTCGTGTAAAGAGTGGAATGAAAGATGCTCACCATACTGAACTCACACTCGATCTTTTGTCTGACCGCTGCTTGGCTGAGGTTGAAGAATTTATGCTGAAAATGCAGTGTAATAATAAGGAAATTGAAGAACAATCTCTGGAAAACTTGGAGGAAGCGATGCACGGCGCATTGTATTTGCAAGTTGGTGACATGATCCATCAATACATTAGCCTGCTTGAGAAACACATAACGGATTCAACATGGATACGCGTATTGAACATTGCAAAGAAGTGTGGAGCGGATACGTTAATAGCCAAGTTTTTGGATTTTGTTTGTGAAAATTTTACCAGATTTGTTCAGACATCTGACATGTTAACGTTATCGCCAAATGATTTGCTCCACTTGTTAAAATCGGATCTTCTTGATGCAGATAGCGAGATTGATGTTTTCAAATTTGTTATAAAGTGGATTTCTATGGAGGAATCGAGAAGACCTCTTGCAGAGAAACTATTGGCTGAAGTGAGGTTCAGTTTGATGACAACCGGTGAGAAACAGGAATGCAGTGCTATGCTCAGTGAGATGAATTTATCTCATTGTCAACATGAACGTATAGCAAAAGCCCGTGACACCACTGAAGTGATGCTGATCTTCAAAGGTCTCCACGGAAAGGTTCCTACTAAATATTTAATAAGTAACTTTTCATTGAAGTTATGAAAAGGTTTCGCTTCACTTTGGGAATTTTTTTTATCTAAATTTTACTATCTTTTTCTTAAACTTATTTTAACTTCCTTTTTGTTAAGAAACATCGTGTTCTCGATAATGCGCTTCATTATCCATTTTTCAATATATCCTTCAATATTCTCTGTTAATGAATTTTTCAAACCCACTTTCAGAGGATAGGTAGAGAAACGATTATTTTTATTCTTCAATATTTCTATACACTTATCTTGTCTCGAATAAATTTACTATCGATGTCTTTTTGTTTCAATTAACTTCATTTAGAACAAATAATATTCTAAAAGATTGATGGCTTTCACTTTCGACCTATTGAACATCTGGAAGCCAGTGAGAGAGATACAACTTGGAGAGATTATCCAATGGATGATGTCGTCGTCGAGGTGACTTCCGACAAATTGGACCGTTACAAAGCGGTCGACCTACCGATGAAATGGTGCGATTATGAAGTCTGCATCGCTGACAGGTGTTTGTACGTGGCTGGCGGATCGGAGTTTTCGTTTCGCTCCATTTTGTATCAGTTGACTAGCAAAGTTTACGTTTTCAGTTTCGCGCAATCTCTCTGGAAACAGGTTTGACGTTTGTTAAGAAATTTACTTTTCACGTTTTAAATTTAGATTTTTTAGACTACAACGAATGGTTCGTTTGAAAGATGCCTCTAAGTATTGGATGGTTTCGAGTATATATTAATTTCAGCATTCAGATCATTTTGTTTATTATTAATGTTCACAGTCTGTTCTTTAATTCAAATTAATGAAATAATTACTTGTAGCTTAAATGTTGATTTAATTATTGCTTTCAGTATTTTGACAGTTATATATATATTTACTGTTTGATGCAGTGCTCCAGCATGCACCTTCCAAGAAAATCATTCTACTTTTGCAGCATGGCTGAAGGTTTGTTTGCAGTTTCAGGAAAGACGAAGTTCAACAAGTTGACATCCACAGTGGAGAGGTACAAGCCGATGGTTGATGAGTGGCAGACGGTGACACCTCTGCCCGTCGCAGTTTGTGGTCCCGCAGGTTCAACCAAATTTGAAATCTCTAAATTTACTATTTTATAGTATTTGTTCAACTTGAATGTTGATGTTTATTAATTTATTAATAAAAATTAGTGCTAACACTTTGAAATATTCCGCCTTCGGGTTCAATACTTTTACAAACGACTGATCAGGATGTGTACGCAAGGGCAGGATGTACGTGAGCGGAGGACATACAAGCTCCGGGGACGTGAGTGACTCCGTGTGGCAGTTCGATCCCACCTGCAACACCTGGTCCTCGGTGACTCCGTTGTTGAGAGCGCGTTTTAACCACACGATGGCATCCGCTGGAGATAAATTGATTGTTGTCGGTGGGGCCAATGCAGTAAGAACGTTCTCATTCGATCATTTGATGGTAAGCCTGCTTCTAACCAGTTCCAAGTTTTACAATACAACAAATAATTGAAATTTTTGTGATCAACAATTTCGGTGAAGGACGGAGAAATGTACGATTTTGAAGCTGACCAGTGGTCGGATTTCATAAAGTTGGAGAAGCCTGCCTGCTCGTCGCCATCCATCCTGATCGGAAGTTCTCTCTATCTTTTTGCCGGAGTCATGGATCTTTCAGGTGAATCGCTTGTTCAAAAAATCAACATGTCTAAATATTTAAATGAGAAATCTTCTGATGAATCTGTGGTGATGGAGAGGAAGAAGACTTTGAATGAAAATTTTGAAAAGTGTACCGCGATGGAGGAAGTGGAAGAGAAACGGACCATCAGTCCCGACCGTAAGGATTATTGCGAGGTTTCGTCGTTCAGATTTGATGGAGGGTGTTTCAGGAACATGTGTGTTACCAAGTTACCAAAAAAATTATTTTTACAGTCTCTTTGATCGAGGTCTGAAATTGAACTATATACTTACGAATTTCTTTTATTTGTTTTTGTTTAAACGAAATCTCTGCAAATGATTTTAACAAAATGTTAGTTAAGTTAATAAAAATAAGCTAGGTGTTTATATAAATGTATGTGTGTTTATATGAATTTATGTGTGTATAAGGTATATAAATAATTTTATGTATGTGTTTACATCAATAATAATTTATACATTTAAATAAATACACATGTGAATATTTTGTGTCGGGTTTAAATTGAAATTTATGTCAACAACTTCATTACTAATGACAAAAAAATAATAACACAAATTCGAAAATATCGGACATATTTATCACTGACATTGTGATGATGATTATCTCTGAGATGATGATAACGACGACGAATGGATGGTGAAGTGTTTCAATCCATTTCCTATCGTTCTGAATAGAAACTGATGAATGGAAACTGATGAATGGAAACTGATGAATGGAAACTGATGAATGGAATAAAAAAGTCCGACCTATAACTGATGGAGGCTATAAACGAGGATTAATTCCTATTGTTCTTGCTGGTCATCATTCCATTAGCGCTAAACTCGATATGCCTCGTAGTATGCAAAAGTCAAACACTCATTCAAAGGTTAAAAAGTTAAAGGTCATTCTCATGTTAAAAGGTTAAAGCTCACTCGTGTACTCGCCTCATAGAACGACAGACACACGCAGCCTATCTGTATATGTCATAAATACAAATACCCTTGAAATGAAAAAACAAATTTAATTAAAAAAATATTTTTATTTATTTAATTACCATCTCGTTATTCATTTAAAAATAACTTTGCCAATATTTTGAAAAGATTGATATAGGTATCATTTTCGCCACTTCTTCTACTCATCAGAAATGATGAAAATGTTTATATGAGTGAACAAAGGAAAAAAATAAATGATGTCATTTTCGTTATCATCGGCTTCACCATTTTCATTTTCTACCATCGACACAATTCAATTTTTACTATCCATTCCCCCATTTGTATAGGGATAGACTAAAAGAACTAAAAGAATGCGGATTAACAACACTAGACTGGAGAGGATTCAGACATACAAGTTAATAACTGGAAAAGAAGAAACACCGTTCTCCAGGTTTTTTCAACTAGAAAAGAGGAAAAGATTAAGAGGTTATAGATACAAGCTCTTCAAGAAGACAAAAAATCCAACAAAGCAAAGATTTTTCAGCAGCAGGGTGGTAAACGCCTGGAACGAGCTGGCGATGAAATTGTTTCAGTGGATTCAATCAAAATTTTTAAAATCAGGATAGGAGAGCTAGGATGCTAGGGCATTTGTTTTGTAGTGGTTCTTACACAGATGCTAATCTACTGAATCGCTTTAAACTTTGTCATGTTATTATGCAATGTTATTTCATCTACTTATAAGAAAGAAAAAGTCGATGATCCAATCTCTTTCAAGTCCAATTCCCAAATTATCAATTTTCGCGTTAGCTCCGCAACGGACACGGATTCAAAGTTTAACCCAGATAAAGATTTTAAAACGGCTTATATCTTTCAACGGGATACTTTGATATAAATCATTAAAAAAGCAAGTTTTATTGTTTGTGGTGAATGTATATTTATATCTCAAAACAAAGTTTATAAAAATTTATAATACAAAAATTGTAATCTATAATTGTAAATTTTTTTTGGTAAATTTAATATTTTAAAATTATAAAAATAATGAAGGATTTATAATTTTTTTAATTTATTATTTTTTCACTAGGTTCAGCCATGGCGATTAAAATTAAATTTTAATTAGTCAAATTTTTCAAAAAGTTGACTAATAAAAATTACTTAATCAGTCAGCAACTACTCCATACCTAAAAATTTGACGTATCTAAAATTTATAAATGAATACAGATTTTGTAGTTGCATTATATTTTTTGAATTTCAGTTTGCAAGTTTAAACTTTGAGTCTTACGGTAAGAGAATCGTATTTTATATCAAAAAAGCCTTTGGAAAAAGTAAGAACAGGGAGTGAATGTAATGGAATTCAACGACAGACTTTAATGGAATGGAAGACATTGTTATTTGCAGTGATGCATAGAAATAATTAATTCTTGGGTTAATTAATTAGAAGTTAATTTAAAAGTCTAAACGTAAACTTTCAATAAAAAAGTATATAATCGAGATATATATGTATGTATGTATGCATGTATGTACAATATGTATATAAATATATATATATATATATATATATATATATATATATAGCATGTTCGACGTTAGTTAACTGTTAGTTAGTTAGCTATATATACACATATATGTGTATATATATATATACTGAATTGTATGAATTCTACCGAATTGTTGGCATTGGTTTTTCTTTTCAATTTTTCTTTTATTAGCAGGTAATTTGTGACCAACACAATCAAATGCTGCCCTCATATGAAGATGAGCAAGAAGTTAAACATTATTCTATTCCACGGATTCAAACTAGTAAGACGTCAGTCACATCAACAGGTGCTGTTTCGCTGTGGTGGAGTGAAACTTTCGATCACTAGATTTTAGAGGTAGCAAAAAATTATGTACATTCGAATATGGAAACAAACTGCATTGCAACTACACGTTCAATCAATTTTGAAAGGAACATTAGATTTGATACCGGGCGATCATTATTGATTTCATCTTTATCAAATCTTTGTTTTTTTTAATCTATAATATAATCAATATATAAGTGATGATGAGAATAGTAAATAAGGATATTATTATTAATAGAAATAATAATAACTGAACTTACTAAACAAAGATGACCTAAATAGACAAAATATGAATACCAAATATGAAGAATATTGGCCGGTTGTATAGAAATAGAAACTCATTGAATATTATTGCAAACGTAATAAACTTAGTTTGATAGTAAAATTAATAAAGTGAATTCGTTATCATTGAGTGAAATTATATTTTTTCGTATTTATAATACAAGGTACTATATCATTCGTTACTGCTGATTTTAATTGTGTCTATATATGATACATAGATTCTATACAATATGATACTTAGTTATATATATATAAAGAGATATATATATATCAGTATCAGTACTTATATATCATATATCAGTTGAGTATTATATAATATATATAAATATATGATATATGATATAGGTATGATTATATATAGGTACATATTATACATAGCATGCTAATTTGTGGTGTATTAAACTTTTTGTTTTTTAGATGTTGTGTTGTATTGCAAATGAACGATATACGGGCCGTATGTATATATATTTACGTAACAGACCTTGAGAAGATTTGAGGTTTTAGGTTAGAAAGATTAAACTTTAATCATTCAAAAGTTGATATTTTGGTGTCTCGGTGATTGATTAATGATATGTAATAATTAGATTTGAATGTCATTTTGTTGATTTTTTAATATTTCCCTCGTTTCTTGAGAAATTTCTTGAGTTGGTTGGTTGTGGGATGTTGAGGAGAGCCATATATTTTTTCAAAGGTTAAGAGTCTGTTTATTGTCTTGCTAGTATTTTATTTTATATGTGAAAGTGAAGTATTGCAAATTTGGTTTATATATTTATGTATGGGAAAATTTTAGACCACTATTGTATTTTAAATTAAATTAATTCATTATTTTGCAATTTCGCTTGGTAAACAAACAAGCTTTTTTTGCCTAGATTATTTTAAAAGTTAAGGTTAAACTTGTTCATTTTATATATTTTAGTATTTTAAAAATTAATCTTTGTAGTTTATTTCATAAAATTATAAAATACAAATGAAGGATAATAAACATAAACATTAAAACCTATATTACATTCATAATGTTTTTATTTTGTAACTTTCTGTTAATTTTGTGAAAAAATTAATGCAAGTTATTTTGTGTGTCTGGAGTATATTTAAGTTATGTCTGTTGAATTAATCATACTCTTCTGTAAGTTTTTTTTAGTTACTCACAAGTCATAACTCATAAAAGATATTAATTAGAAAAATCTTTTAAAACTTTGATCAGTGGTTTAAACTTCAAATTCTTCAATCTTCATTCAATTCATTTACATCTTCTTAGAAAACATCACTGTGTGACAGATATTTTTCTTCATCATCTCCTCAACAAATCAGCTACAAAAAATGACGAGCCAACAATCTGACATGTCTTTTGCAAGAAGGACAGCCAAGAATTCAGTATCAGGGACGATATCTGGCATAGCTGGGTGCATAGTTGGACACCCGTTCGACACGTTGAAGGTTCGACTACAGACTCAGCCAGTTCATGCTCCGATTTATAATGGGTTGATCGATTGTTTCATGAAAACCTTGAAATGGGAAGGTATTGGTGGTCTCTACAAGGGAGTTGGTCAGTTCATGTTTTCACAAATTTAACTTTTTTCAGTACAGTACTACTTAGATGTACTATGATACTTAGATATACTATAATGGTACTTAGATATACTATAATGATACTTTGATATACTATATTGATACTTAGATATAATATAATGTTAGTTAGATATACTATAATGATAGTTAGATATACTATAATGATAGTTAGATATACTATAATGATAATAAGATATACTATAATGATACTTAGATATTACTATTGATATCTTTTTATAAATGAATAAAAAATTGGATTTATTCCTAAATAAATTAATAACCATACAACTATTTTAATAAAAAATAAATTAATTGATGAATAGATAGATAAATAAAATGCCTAATTATCTAGTTAATTAATTAATTATATTAATGATGAATAATCAAATTAATTAACAAACATAGGTTCACCAATTGTTGGACAAATGTTCTTCAGAGCAACTCTTTTCACAAGTTTCTACCAGGTACCTCCCAAACTATTATAACTATAGTAATCATGCTATTATAATAGATCAATCAATCAATCTTCGTTTTGCGTCCAGAGACCCGGTTTCCCGAGGTAGGACGTGCTATTATAATAGATATTACATTCATTCATTTCAATTCCAATGATTTTTTATTTGTCTGAAATAGAAGCAGGAGATCCAAAGTTTAACTCATTGGGCTTCCTTATACAACAGTCGAAACCAAATTAATCACAAACAACTACTATAAAACTGAAAAACTGAAATAAACAATTTTTTTTTTATTCTTTACAATGCAGCTCTGTCAAATGCAAAACTGCTTGCATGCTATTCTCTAGTTATAATTAAACTTTTATGCCAAAAAACTGTGCACATTATGTAACTAATTTTTATGTCAGTAACATGTAGATATATATATCTCTCATATTTGCTTGATTGACATATTTTTTCATATTGAAGTTTCAAATAATTAAATTTACATGTTGGACGTAGATTCATTGTCAATTCTTAAAATAGTATTCGATCATTTATTTATCAAGAGATTAGAATTTGGCACTCTGTTGACATTAAACTTTTGTTGTTTTATTATTATTAATATTGTTGTTGTTGTTTTTATTATTGTTGTTATTATTATAATTATAATTATTACTATTACTATTGTAACGCAACTTTCTACCCACAGTTTCAAGCCCTAATAGCAGGTAAAATAGGTTGGGTCAAAGGTTAACGAATCCGGAATATTTTCTTGCTGGGGCATGTACAGGGTTCGTGGCCGGGTTCGTCGAGGCACCCATTGATCTGGTTGGTTGGGGATTGAATTTAGTTTAATATTTGTTAATATAATATTTGTTTTTTCAAATATTTATTTTTAGTTAGCATCTTTGATAATGGTTTAGTGGTTTTTAAAGTTTTCAGTCGATCATTCATCTTTTCAATAGGATTGGTTCATTCATTCATTCATTCATTCATTCATTCATTCATTCATTCATTCATTCATTCATTCATTCATTCATGCATTCATTCATTCATTCATTCATTCATTCATCCATCCATCCACTCACTCACTCACTCACTCATTCATACGTTCATTTGTTTATTATTCTATCTCTCTTTTAACAACCACGAGTGCTTGGTTGTTATGTAACAAAAAATATGTTTTCTCAAACTGAAAGTAAATAAGCAAATCTCTCAACCTGTGAATAGCCTGATGTCAATTGACAGACTGTATAATAAATCCGATACTCTCCGTCTTATGAATAGCAAGCACTCTTGACAATGTAGTGTAATTTAAACTACCATTGATAAGGAAAATTCAATATAAAATTCATAATTATTATTAATATTATTACATCCATAAATATCGTAATTTACTTTTTAGAAGTACCAACAACAACTCACCGCACACATACACACCACACAAACACACACACACACTTATTGAAAATTGCATAACGAATTATGGTAAAAAAACCAGTTGAAGTTGTTATTTGAAAGCCTGTTTGTCTCAGTCGAATGATAATACCGATAAGAAATTCTACGTGATGATCTGAACGTGAACTTTGAACTCAATGCACGCATTACGGTCAACTTTATACTTCCACTACGACAGCTGAAGACCAAAATGCAGATCCAAATAATCCGGGCGAAGAGCGGAGGGATCGTACAGTACAGGAACGTCTTCCATGCTGGTTACGTCATCACGAAGACCCACGGTGTCAAGGCCCTCTTCCAGGGGCTCATACCAACCATCATGAGAGACACGCCAGGGTGCGCCGCTTATTTCGGTGAGGAGTTGTGGGGAGTTATCGGGTGCTCTATTTAAGTTTTATTGATTCAAATTTATCGTACAGTCACAAATTTCAAGAATAAATAAATCCTTAATGAGCGTAGGTTTCTACGAAGTCTTGAAAACTGTCCTCACCCCTTCGAACATGTCCGTGGCCAACCCTCCAACCTGGTGCATCTTCATCGCCGCAGCAACGGGGGGTACGCTGTACTGGGTCATCACCTACCCCATTGACGTCATCAAGTCCACCTTGCAATCCGACGAGTCGGACAAAAAACAGAGAAAGTTCAAGGGTGTTGTTGACTGTGCCAGAAGATTGTACCTGGAGGAAGGGGGCTGGAGGAGGTTCTTCAAAGGGTTCTCCCCGTGTCTCATGAGGGCCATCCCTGCCAACGTCACCATGTTGTGGACTGTTGAGAAGTGTAGGATCATTTTGGATCCATACTTCTAGAGAGGCCCTTTTCATTTGATGTAATTTACATACGGTGAATTTTTTGCCGAAATTGAAAGTCTTCTTTCACAGTTAAGTTTGAGAGCGAAAGAAAAGTTTCCAAGAAAGTTGTTCTTGGGCTCGATGTTTTAATTATTTCACCGAATATTTATTTGTATATTATGCGAATGTTTATATATTTTTTATGATTTGAAATTTTTAGCAGATATATTTATTTTTTCTTTAATTAGTTCGTTTATTTATTCATTAACTCAGCTATTATTTCATTTGTTCGTTCGTTCATTCATTCCTTCATTCATTCATTCATTCATTCATACATTTATTCATTCATTTATTCATTCATTCATTCATTCATTCATTCATTCATTCATTCATTCATTCATTCATTCATTCATTCATTCATTCATTTATTCATTCGTTTGTTTTTTCGTTCTTTCATTCATTAATGAAATGGTTTCAAAATCAGTCGCTCAGTTGTTTTTAGTTTAACTTTTTTTTCTGCAATCTAAGGGGTACGTTGTTTTACGGTGAAGAAATACATCATTCATTAGAATTCATTAATTTTTTTAGAAATGGCCAGTATCTTATTGTTCTGTGTGTGTGTGTGTGTGTGTGTGTGTGTGTGTGTGTGTGTGTGTGCGTTTGTTTGTGTTCGTATGTATGCGTGTGTTTGTGTTCGTATGTGGTTGTTTTATCATCCGCTAGTCGATTCGTGCAGTGAGTTTGGGTTTCAATTTTTAGCGCTTCTTGAACTTTATTTTTGTGTTTAATTTTATTTTTGATTTTAAACATCTTTCAGAAATTTTATTTTCAATTTTTAATTAATTATGCTGCTTCTTTAAAATTATTACTGCTGCTGCTGATGAGGATGATTTTGAAAACGGTTTGAAGACGATGATCACACACACACGCGCACACACACAACACGCACGCACGTACACACGCTCACATATAATTACAAAAGTGTCTTAAATTGGGTTTTATCGAGTTTTTATACCTTTTCCCATAATTTGTATAAAATAATTTTCTTTTTTTCCTCAAACGAGTTATTGTATAAAAAATTTACACTAAACTCTTTGCCTAATCCGTGTGCTACTACTTAGCCACTCAGTGTTGTATCTACATCTAATTCATACATGTGCACCAATTAATTTTAGGGCGGGCCATATTTGATGAACATATCATTATGGGAGGGGGCCTTGCTTATTGTTTCTTTTGTTCATTCATTCATTCATTTGTTTATTCGATGATTGATTGGTTGATTGGTTGGTTGGTTGGTTGGTTGATTGGTTGGTTGGTTAGTTGGTTGGTTGGTGGGCTGGTTGGCTGGTTGGTTGGTTGGTTGATTGATTGATCGATCGATCAATCGAATGACTGATTGATTGTTTCATTCATTCATTCACTTTTTTATTTTTTTATTATATACATTGACGATGTAAATATTATTCGCTATGTCTATCATTTTTAATTTTGTATAATTAAATTATAAATAATATTATTATATATATTATTATTATTAACATTTATCGACTGTTATCGTCTTTATGTTTGCCCTCTTCTCCATGTTGCTTTTAATTTATTTATTCATTAATTAATTCATTACATCATTGTCTTTATACCATAGTATTATTAACTACACTTATAGGTTAGTAATTAGTAATTTATTGTTAGGATGGACTTGATACATTTACCAGTTGATGGATTTCTCAAAATTTTTACTAACTTATTCCTGAAATGTGTGTTCGTCTGCTTGGTTGCATTAACACCTGCCAGCTTAATTAGTTAGTAGTAATGTAGTAACAATACTTTTTTACGTTACATCGATGTCTATTATTATTATTATTGTTATTATTATTACTGCTATTTATTATTATTATTATTATTTGTTATAGTAGTAGTCGTAGTAGTAGTAGCAGCAGTAGTAATAATAATAAAGTAGTAGTAGTAGTTGTTGTAGTAGTACTACTACTACTACTACTACTACTACTAGTAGTAGTAGTAGTAGTAGTAGTAGTAGTTGTTGTTGTTGTTGTAGTAGTAGTTGTAGTAGTAGTAGTAGGTAGTTTATTACGATTATAATTTTTTTTTCATTAAAATTTGCTTGTCTTTATTTTGCATGGGCATAATTTATTGTGAGGAAAAAGTGAAGGAAAAATATTTGGTAGTTGCTAGACCGGTGTTGTTCTCATTCTGTCGTTATAAAGTTAAATACTCGTACATGAATGAATAAATGAATGGTGAATGAATGCATGAACTGAAGAAATGAACGAATGAAGGGTTGATCTCCAGCCTCCAACGTTACAATTGCTGGATCAAGCCTGTCTGAATCAACAAGTCTTAAACTTCTAGGGCATTACTCTTGATCCGTCTCTAACTTTCAAACTCTCAAACTTCTGCTCTCTTCAGAATATGTACATTACATTATTTGCTCTATTGAATCGGCGTCTGTTTGAGCAGGCCTTTGGCGGCCGTGCTGACATTCGTTTATTCGGGCCCCTCTGACGCTATGCATAGGGCACTCTTAAATTACATTATTATTATTTATTATTATTATTATAAATTAACGAAATAAATGACCAAACTAAAATGATGGGCAATTATTCCGCCTATATACGGACGAATAACTATATTTGAAAGAGAGAGTAGACGAATTAATGACTGAACAATCGATCATTCATTAATTCAGACAAGTGAGTCAATAATTGTGTGTGATGTCTGCCTGTCTATTTACGTGCAGTAAAAAGTAGCTATCGAAACACCAGTATATCTTTATATTAGTAATATTAATATCAATTTCTCACCATACACAAACACACACGTACACAGACATACAAACAAATACACCCAAATGCACACATACACACACACACGCAGCAAATGATGCATTAAATTGAACCACAAGATTTAAAAACTAGGCTGTCGAATGCTGGCTTTGAATGTGTCTCTATCTACGCGTAGCTGAACGTAATATATCCAGAGTGTATGCTATATATTCATTTCACAGTACATGCTATAGGTGGTTTATTATTTGTATATAAATGTTAAAGCTGGATATTGTATATAAAAGTTTTGTTTTTTCAAACTGGGCCATTGTAATATTCAGACCGGATTGGTTGTCGGCCAGTTTATGTCATCAACTTGCTTGATGGGTTTTTGACGGTTTTTTGTGAGGTTGACTTTTAAACAACGCCCCATTTGCCTGCCTGGCCTGGAAGTTTTTTTAAGATCTAGAGACAAAATGCCCGCCAGTTACACAACTGAAAATGTTAGATTATTGTTAGATTATTATTATTTTATTATTATTATTATTTTATTTTATTGTTATTATGCTATCTTTTTATAAGTTTTTTTTTCATTTTTTGGAAAATAGAAAAATTTTAATCCAACTAGATTATAATAACTAAACCAATTAACTATTTAAACTCGTATACTGTATAATAATAGTATAGATAGTTGATTGATCAATCATATCAAAAACACATACACAAACACATATTACACACACATACACATATTAAACACATACACATATTAAACACATACACATATTAAACACATATACATATTCAACACATACACATATTACACACACATACACATATTAAACACATACACATATTTAATTACACATACATACAGCATATACACTGAAATAATCAATAAATAATAACCACATTATCACATTTCACTGCTAGGCTCATATTATCTCATTGCATTTATTTTTAGCATCATTTTCTTGTTGCTTTAAATATAAATTTACAGATAGGATGGATATTGTTTAGTTAGATCTTATATAAAAATGAATACAAATGTTTGTAAACGTATAACACACACACACACGCGCGCGCGCGCGCGGACGCACACACCCATATATATATATATATATATATTTGGTAAGATAAATTGAAAAGACAAACTTAAAATTGATTAATGTATAATTCATAAAATACTGCTTAAAATATGGTCTCCTTCCAACACGCACACACACACACACACACACACACATATATATATACATATATATATATATATATATATATATATATACTACATATAGTGTCTAATTAATTCACTTTTCAATTCAAAGGTTATAGCAGAAATGAGTAACTATTGTTGCATTGCAAAGATGCTGACGACGACGACGACGATGGTGATGATAACGATGGTGATGATAACGGTGGTGATGATAACGATGGTGATGATAACGGTGGTGATGATGTGGCTGATAGCGTGACGACGACGATAATGATGATGATGTCATCATCATCTAATCATCATGATCATCATCATCGTCGTCAATGATATGATGGTGGCTAAGATGATGATAATACTTATGACGATGATGATGATGCAGACAATGATGATGAAAGTTTTGATCGATGTAGTAGCGATGATGATTAGAACATGGCACGCACACGCACACACACACACACGCACACACACATACACACACAAATACACACAAACACACACGTATGTATAACTGTATAATTAATAATCTGTTTCTAAACAGATCATATTTCTCTGATATATTTTTTCATTTATGCGAAGAAGTTTTAAAAAGTTACATGATGTTTAACTTCATCAGCGTTTGATATATTCCTTTAGGTTTCAATCATTCTGATATGCAACATTAAAAGTCATAATTTTATCTCATGATGTGATGACGACGAGGGTGATGGTGATGATGATGATAACGATGATGATGGTGGTGATAATGGTGGTAATGATGATATTATGATGATGATGATGATGATGATGATGATGATGATGATGAAGATGATGATGATGATGACGGAGAGGATGGTAATGACAATTGTGATGATAACAATGACGATAATAATAATAGTAATAATAATAATAATAACAACAACAACAATAATAATAATAATAATAAAATAATAATAATAGCCCAAGTAACAACAACCAAAATAATAATAATAATGAGAAAAAAAGTTAAAGTCTTCAAATGATTTCATTCATTTTTCGGAATGATAGTTTAGAGACACTACCACAACTGCTAGGAATTTCTAAATGCCTAGCTGCTTTCGGAACTGAAGAGACAATTTGAACTCTATTGTTATGCTGCGTGCTACCTTTTGCTACCGCTGAACAACTGATGCCACTCAAAAACTATGGCTACTACTGTTACTACTGCTGTCGCGACTTCTCCTACTACTACGGCCGTTTAAAACATTTTATATTGCCGGCAAAACTTCAAAAATCGGTGTTGGTACAGACAATACATTTAAAAAGCAGGGGTGGGCAAACATTTTGCTGTGAGGGCCGCATTGAAAACTATTTTATCTTTGAAGGGCCGCATATGTACTTAAATAGCGAATTTTTTCGACCCGGGGGAGAATTTTTTAAGATTTGTGGCTTTTTTGGTCATAATGTCTGGCTGGCCGAAGTTTGCTTACCCCTGCTTTATTGCGTATTGGTAATATAGTTTCTGGGTATTGCCAACAACCCTGACCACTATTGCAACAACAACAACAAATACATCTACTACCACTACAATTATCATCATTATTATTATTGATATTATTATTTTATTATTATTATTATTATTTTATTATTATTATTATTATTTTATTATTATTATTTTATTATTATTATTTTATTATTATTATTATTATTTTATTATTATTATTTTATTATTATTATTATTATTTTATTATTGATATTATTATTTTATTATTATTATTAATTTTTCCTATCTTTCTCGTTATTATGTTTAGATAATTTTAATGCGACTTCATATTATTTACAAACAGCAAGGGCATAGTTTAGAGTTCAAAGTTCAACTGTCATCATCTCTTCCATGTAAATAACTATCATCGTCATCATAAAGTTCAATGTATCAAATCAACACAGCAGAAACAAAACAATACTAAACTTAAATATATGTGAATATCATCTATCAAGATATCCATATATCTATCATCTACCAAGATGATAGATCGGTACTGCATGAGTGTGTTACAAGGTACTAGTGATCTTCTCAGAGCTGGATTTAAGGTTGTGGATACCCTGGAAGAAGAGGAAATGAAGCCCTCTAATTATGTGTTTGTATGTATGTGTGTGTGTGTGTGTGTTGTTTTTAATTTACGTCAGTTGATTTTTGTACTTTTGTTATATATATATATATATATGTGTGTGTGTGTGTGTGTGTGTGTGTGTGTGTGTGTGTGTTGTGGTTATATACATGTTACGAGTTTTATGTGACGCATATGTATGTATATTTAATTTATAGCGTTATTTGATATAAGGAATTGTAGTAAATTATTTTGTTAAGTTTTCAGTTAAATTTTGTTTGGATCTAAAATGGTCATTAATAAACTGTTAATAATACAGTTTAATATTATTTATTTAATAATTTTTTCATTCATTTATTCATATATATTTTCATTCATTTTTCGAAAAAAAATAACAAAAATGAAGTAAAAATTACGGGATACACGTTTTTGGAGTAGTTGTTAACTTGAAGGCAGCTAGTTTTATCCCCACAACTATCATCTGACCTGATCATTATGTGGATTATATTTTATTTACATTACACTTGCTATGACTATGGGTTTTTACGAACATGCAAAACATGTAACACTTTGTACTCGCAATATAGTATGTCTGTGATATCAATTGAAATGTATATATATATATATATATTCTATGCTACAGATGGACGGCTAATGAATGATTGTGTGAAGCTAACATAAAAACACACACCTTCACTCACACACGCACAGACACAAACATTCACTCACACACGCACGCACACAGACACACATACACACACACAAACAATTACATGCTGATATACTTGCATACGTAATAAACCGAAAATTCGGACACACTGAAATACCTCTGAAAAATTACACATTACAATTGCATAGTTGGACAAGGAAGTGAATGACGACACATGAGGAATTTAAAAAAAAATAGAAGCACATACACAGACACACATATGGGGCGTGACACACACAAACACACACATGAAACAAACGCGCGCACACACGGATCATATACACATCAACATGCACCTAGTTCAACATATAAACACATATACACCGAAAAGAACAAAGGGCATTTTTCTTAAACCTTAAATTCAAAATTTGTACTACAAATTCATAGATGTACACTGACATTCATCAACACGCACACAAACAAAATGTAAAAAAATACAATGAATAACTTGAAGCACACGTACCGACAGATATATACACACATGCAAGCAAACCTACTAGCACAACCACACATAAATATGTTCAACCACACAAAGGAATACAAGGAAGGCTTGAAAGTGGCGATCATCGGGCAGAGTCAGTTTGCTGTCGAAGTGTACAAGCTGCTGAGGAAGAATGGACACCGAGTCGTCGGGATATTCACCATTCCGGATGTTAAAGGGAAGCAAGATCCGCTTGGTCAGTGTCTGTGTGTGTGTCTGTCTGTCTGTCTGTGTGAGTGTGTGTCTGTGTGTATGTCTGTGTGTGTGAGTTAGTGTGCGGATGTTAAAGGGAAGCAAGATCCATTTGGTCAGTGTCTGTGTGTCTGTGTGTGTATCTGTCTGTGTGTGTATTTGTGTGTGTGTCTGTGTGTGTGGTCGTCATCTTCACATTGTCATTATCGTCATCTTCTTCATCATATCAGCTCAGATCGGCCAGACGGATGGAGTGTCGGTGTTTAAGTTTGCCAGGTGGAGGAACAAGGGAGTGGTGCTACCTGAGGTCATGGAGACCTACAAGTTGGAAATTTCATTTTTATTTCTTTTTTGAAATTTATTTAACATAAAAGTTTATTTTATAGTAATTGATGTCCTCTTTCAAGTATAAAGAACTTTCTAATTTTACATAAGACGTTACGGTAGTTTTTTTTTCATTTCTCTAATTTAGCTAAAAGTTGTAATTGTCATTATTATATTTTTCTTGTGCTTGTCTGCTCGAAACAAATTTTTGCCCCATTTTTGTGGTGGATATTATTTAGAATCATCAATTTCATGGATTTCTATTTGTCTTTTTATCGTTTGTACGTTAAATTTCATTTCATCATCTTTTGATCATCATCACATCATTTCATCACCATCACATCATTTCATCACCATTTGACCACCATCGCATTAGATCCTTGGATGCTGACTTGAACGTCTTGCCCTACTGCAGTCAGTTCATTCCAATGGAAGTGATCACCCATCCGAAGCACCAATCCATCATCTACCATCCGTCCATTCTTCCAAGGCATAGAGGAGCTTCTGCTATCAATTGGTTATTGTGACGATGTGGCAATGATGGTGTGATAGTGTTGTGGCGATATGATACAAGATGAGACGTGATATAATGATATGATACTTGGTGATGATGACGCCGTGATGAAAAGTTTTTATGAATTATTCTTATCATTTGACCACCATCATCTTCATCATGATCCTAACTCCTTAATATTTTCTTTCATTTCATGATAAAACATCATTTTATTTACTATCACAACATTGATTGATGATGGTGATGTTGTTGTTGATGATAACAAAAATGATGCTGATGGCTAAGACGACGACGATGATGAAGACGATGACAACGATGATATATACCCAACCCAAGGACCCTAATACACGGAGACAAAAAGGCAGGTCTGACGGTATTTTGGGCAGACGACGGCCTAGACACTGGCCCCATACTCTTGCAGAAATCTTGCACTGTTGAACAAAACGACAGCGTCGACTCGCTCTACAACAGATTTTTATATCCAGAAGGCGTAAAAGCTGTTGTGGGTACATTGTGGTTGTTTTTAAATTGAAAGTGATAATTATTTAACATTATTTATGACGGTAATTTGCTTTATTTATGATCATAATTTGCTTTATTTATGATCATAATTTGCTTTATTTATAATTTGTTTTATTTATGATGATGATAATCATCGTCATCGTCATCGTTACCATCATCATCACCATCATCGTCATCATCACCATGGTGACCAGGGTGAGGCAGTTGAGCTGATAGCTTTAGGTCAGGCGCCAAGCATCAAGCAGACGGAAGATGGCGCAACCTACGAACCAATCTTAAAGAAGGAGATGGCCAAGGTTCATTCGTTCATTCATTCATTTATTCATCTACCCATTTATTCATTCACTGATTCATTCATTCATTTTTTCGTTCATTCATTCACTCATTCATTTATTCATTCATTCATTCTTTTTTCCATTTTAATCCGCCCTTGATACATTCAGTTGTTCGTTTATTCCTTTTCTCAATCATTTGTTCATTCGATGTTTGTGTCTTGTTCGTTCATTTGTTTATTCGTTCATGAGACAACTTTAACGTGAATGGCTAGATTTAGTTGTGAATGAATGAATGAATGAATGAATGAATGAATGAATGAATGAATAAATGAATGAATGATTGAATTGAGGATTGTTTGGATGAATAAGTATAAAAAACGTTTAACGGAATGAATGAACGAACGGATATACGAACAATCAAACAAACAAACGAACGAACGAACAAACCAGTGAATAAACAAATGAATAAATAAATGAACGAGTGAATGCAAAAATATTATCCAACAATTCAATCGACTCAAGTTGGATTTGAACCTGGCAGCGGAGAGCATGCACGATTTCATCAGGGGGTGTGACACTGTTCCTGGAGCGTGGATGAATATTAATGAGCAGGTGGGAGGAGCCTATTTCTTTCATTTTCCATAATTATGATAATCATTACTATTCAAAATAATTAACTTCTTCTTAAATTAATTCCAACAACAAACACACACACACATACACCCGCGTGCCCACTCACGCACAAACCCACACACACACACACACACACACATAGCACGTAACTTCAACATGTAACTCTATTTATATATCCAATCCATCCATCCCAACAGCACACATGTTGTATGTGATAGGAGGGGGTCACTTAACATTCGTACCCGGTTACTGCAACAACAGCGCCAGCCACCTTAACCATTAGGCTATCGCACTGTCCATATTTTCGCCCAACGACCTCGACATAATCTTTCGTGTATATAGTAATTGAAATGAAAACTAAAAAGGCCTTATTGTTTTCCACCAAAAAATCAATCCACAATCCATTTCAAATATGACATAAAAAAATCCAGAAAATCTCTTTGTTCGGATCGAAACTTTGGACGAAAAAAATTCCCACACGCGGTCGCCAGTTCGATATTGATGGTGCCTCTGACGGGAGGAAGGCCATCGTCACCAGTGAGGGCATGGTCATTCCCGATGCTTTCGGGAAAGCGGTTATTAGGGATTTGGGATGATTCACGGATTAGGGATTAAATAGGATTTAGGGATTGGGTTAACGTTTGGATTAAAGTTTAGGATAAATAATTTATTAGAGACTGGAGATTGTTGATTGTGAATGATTTTGGGATTGCTAATTTAGGATTAGAAATCCGTGATGTTTCTAAATCATAGTTGTTGATGGTTAGAAATTACGGGTTGATGGCGGGAGTTTGGAACGTGATGATGATTAGTGAATGGGGATTGTTTTTTTACATTTCCAGGTCATTGTCTCTAGACTTCAACTTGAGAGTGGGAAAATGATCCAGGCCAACAAATTTGGTGAGGTTGATGAAGTCGTCGCTATAGAAATGACCTCAGACGAAGAGGTCATAGTTCAAAATGTCAAGGTCGGATATTTCCCACATTAACTTCTTTTCGCGGTTATTTTATGTATGAATAACTCAGTTAGTATGAATGACTGAACTTTAAAAAATCCTCGATTTTTGTTGTTATCTTTGCATGGTCGGCTTTAATTATATGCGTTGACAAGTTAGCTCAGATGGTAGGAGAGCTACATCTTGAGTTTTTCTTGCTTTAGTTGCTACCCTGGTTCAGACACTGTTTGGTGGTCGAAACTCAATAGATCGATCTTCTTATTATTATTTTTATTATTATCATTATTATTACTGTGATAATATGGAACACGATTTGAACATAATTTAATGCTGACTCTATTTCTCTTTGTGCCCATTTAAAATGTATGGCGAGCATTGTAGGTTATCTATATAATTAACATTATTAGTTTTATTACTTTAACTCTATAATTACAATGTATGTTTAAAAATGATAATAAAAGAATGTTTTCATTATTAATTGTTTGTATTTGTTATAATTTTGAATAAGGGTGTGTGGAGAAGAATTCTGAGTCTTGGTGATGTTGACAGTGAAACGGATTTTTTCAAATCTGGCGGTGGATCCATGCAAGTTGTTAGGTGGCTGTTGTTGATGGTGGTGGTGGAATTCATTGTAATCTCTAATAATTCATGATAATCTTCAATAATTCGTTGTAATTCACGTGAATGCATGCACTTAGATTGGTTGAAGAAATAAAAAGTCAACTAACGAATGTCGACCTGCAGAATGCAGACGTGTACATGAACAGCACTTTCGACGAATTCATCAAGTGAATTAGTGAATTTTGGATGAATCGATGGATGATTTGATTGCGGCTGGATGAATGCATGGATGAATTGATGAATGAATTGATAGATGGTTGGATGGATTAATTAGTTAATAAATTTATGGATAAATGGATAGATGAATTGATGAATTAATTAATGGATAGATAGATAGATTAGTTAATGAACGAAAAGATGGATGAATGGATCGATGGATGGATGGATCGATGGATGGATGGATCGATGTATATAAAATCAATGATGAATACATTAAGAATGGATTGGCGCGCTATTTGTAGATTAATAGATGGATAGATTAATTGAATGAGTAAGTGAATTAATAAGTGAATAAAAAATAAATGAATTAACGAATTAATTATTGATTGAATGAGTAAGGTATATTTTTTTTTATAAATAAACAAATTTCGTTGACAAAAGAAATGTTAATTTGATAGGAGAATGAATGAATGAATGAATGAATGAATGAATGAATGAATAAATGAATGAATTGGTTACAGGTTAGTTGTCATGAAAAATCGAGGCATCTCATTGGAGAAAGAATTTGTTTACGATTCGGTGAGCTGATTTGAGTCATCATCACAAAAATCCCTCACTCACTCAGTCACTCACTCAGTCACTCACTCAGTCACTCACTCAGTCACTCACTCAGTCACTCACTCAGTCACTCACTCACTCACTCACTCACTTACACTCACCCACATCATCATCATCATTATTATCGTCCTCACCATCATCACCCCACCCACCAGATCGAGATGATGGTGAACAATCGTGCCATCAGATTCCCCCACCAACTCTTCATCAACAACGAGTTCATCCACTCATCTGACAATTCCACCTTCAACACCATCAATCCTGCTACTGAAGAGGTTAACATTTGCTTAAATGTTGGTTGGTGACTGACAGACTTAAACACACACACACACACACAAACGCGCACCATCTTACACTTTTATGAATGACACGTGGGAATGTCTTCGAATCGGGTTACCTCAAAATGGGGGAATACATCCTCAACCGCTACGCCATTTCACTGATTTTTAATTCATACCAGATTTGATTTGTCTCAGTTTTATTTTGTTAGTATTTTAAATCTTGATATTATTAATTTGTGTCACGACTCACCCTCCATTCTTACGCATATAATGAAACGACAATTGTGAAGAGGACGACGATGTCTTTGCAGTCATCACAATGTTAATGTAGGAGTCAGTGGCGGGTCAAGACAACTTTTTAAATTTTCACGGCGGCGGGCAAAATTTGTGATAATGTGGCAGCTCATTACGATCAATTTTTGGTCTATTTACACACAAAAACGGCCCTTCTTCTGATTTCTATTAAAAAAAAAACTCCTCGCAACAGACCCGCCACTGTATGCCTGTAGTTACTATTAAGCATGACGACTAAGCGAATAAGGTCACAGAAAATAGCATAATTATTAACGTATGGACGTAAGTTCAGTTGTGTCCACTTTGCAATCTCTTGACCTCGTGACCTGATTTTGAATTTTAAATGTAGGTCATTTGCAAAATTGCAAAGGCCACAGTTGATGACGTTGAATACGCCGTTGAAGCTGCTAATGTTAGTCTGGTTGGGTGTTTGTTTGTATGTTTGTTTGTATGTATGTTTGTTTGTTTGTATGTATGTTTGTTTGTATGTTTGTTTGTATGTATGTTTGTTTGTATGTATGTTTGTATGTATGTTTTTTTGTATGTTTGTATGTATGTTTGTATGTACGTATGTTTGTCTGTCTGTATGTTTGTTTGTATGTTTGTTTGTATGTATGTTTGTTTGTATGTATGTTTGTTTGTATGTTTGTTTGTATGTACGTATGTTTGTCTGTATGTATGTTTGTTTGTATGTATGTTTGTTTGTATGTTTGTTTGTTGGTTTGTATGTATGTTTGTTTGTTTGTATGTATGTTTGTTTGTATGTATGTTTGCTTATATGTATATTAGTTTATTTGTATAAATAATGGTCTTTCAAGCATCATTTTATACAAATCTGTCTGCGTGTATTGGCCAGCACAAGTGAATGTTTCGCTACTTCTTCTCAAATGTGTGTGTTCAGTGTGACTGTACGTTTCTTTAAAATTTATTTGAAAATTTTCATCTGGTTCATGTACGTCAGGAAGCATTCGAAGGCGAGTGGGGAAAGATGAATGCCAGGGATAGAGGCAAGCTGATGTACAGGTCGGTCGGTTGGTTGGTTGGTCGGTTGGTTGGATGGATGGTTGATTGGTTGGATGGATGGTTGATCGGTTTGTTGGTTGGTTGGTAGGTTGGTTGGCTGGTTGGTTGGTTGGCTGGTTGGTTGGTTGGCTGGTTGGTTGGTTGGCTGGCTGGTTGGTTGGTCGGTTGGTTGGTTGGTTGGATGGTTGGTTGGTCGGTCGGTTGGTTGGCTGGATGATTAGAGATGGTTGGTTGATTGGCCATTTAATTTTTTGATTATATTTATTATTTGATTATTTATTTGAATAAATGTTTAAAAGGAATGTTTGAAGAATTTTTTGAACAATCAGTTTATCAATTTCGGCTGAAAACAAACAACCAGCTAATCACAACCAACCAACCACAACCAACCAATCACAACCATGCAACCACAACCAACCAATCTCAACCATGCAACCACAACCAATCAGATTGGCGGAACTAATGGACGAGCATAAAGAGGAACTGGCGATACTAGAGAGCCTAGATTCGGGGGCAGTGTACACCCTGGCCCTGAAGACCCACATCGGGATGTCCATCGACTCCTTTCATTACTTCGCTGGATGGTGTGACAAGATACACGTCTGTCTGTTTGTTTGCCTCTTGCGGTCGACTGGTTTGATGGATGGATTGGTTGTTCGATTGAATTGGTTAATTAGCTGATGAATTGGTTCTTTCATTCATTCATTCATTCATTCATTCATTCATTCATTCATTCCATCATTCGTTTATTTATTCATTCATTCCATCATTCATTCATTCATTTATTCGTTCATACATTCATTCGTTCATTCATTC
>NW_008705398.1:1528607-1575177 GCF_000326865.2 Helobdella robusta | reverse complement strand
GAAGTTTGGCGAACTTGTAGTGAAGGCTGGTTTCCCGCGTGGAGTCATCAACATTCTAAATGGATCTGGTTGATTGATTGATTCCTTTGTTCGATCGATCACTCATTCATTTGTATAATCATTCATTCATTCATTTGTATAATCATTCATTCGTTAATTAATTCGTATTATTCATCAATCCGTTCATACATTTGTTAGTTCATTCATTCATTTTTCATCCCTACCTTCATTCATTCATTCATTCATTCATTTATAGGGCCGGTAGTTGGTCAAGCACTGTCCAACCATCCACTGGTCAGAAAAATTGCATTCACTGGTTCTACGCCTGTTGGAAAACTAATTATGGAGAGGTCGAATGTAACGACGAATAATTGATTTAATGAATGAATGAATGAGAATGAATGAACCTATAAATATATTAATAAATAAGTGAATGAATGAATGAATGCATGAATGAATGTGTGAATAAATGAATGTGTGAATAAATGAATGAGTGAACATTGGTTGAATTAACTTTGCAAATGATCGAACGATCAGATGAATGAACGAACGAACAAATCAAATATAAAAGTATCATAACTTGAATGAATGATGGAATGAATGATGAAATGAATGAATGAATGAATGATTGATGGATTGATCAGCTGTGCAAAGAGCAACTTGAAGAAAGTGTCGCTTGAATTAGGCGGGAAATCCCCACTCATCATCTGCAACGACTGTGACCTAGAGAAGGCCGTCAGACTTGTTAGTAATTTATCATTTCCCTCATTTTCATTCCTTCACTCATTCGTCCACTGATTATGGTTTATAATAACACGTGACGTCATACATCGTTACCCTCTACTCAGCTCCACCCACCCCACCCCACAGGGCTGCAGTTCAGTCTTCTTCAACAAAGGCGAGAACTGCATAGCGGCTGGTCGCCTGTTCGTTGAGGAGGCTGTGTACGATGCCTTCCTATCTAAAGTGGTGGGTCGGTCGGTGGGTTGTTGGTTGGTGAGTTGGTTGGTTGGTTAGTGGGTTGTTTGGTTGATGGGCTGGTTGATTGGTTAGTGGGTTGTTCGTTGGTTGGTTGGTTTGTTGGTCGGTGGGCTGGTTAGTGGGTTGTTCTTTGGTTGGTTGGTTTGTTGGTCGGTGGGCTGGTTTGTTGGTTAGTGGGTTGTTTGGTTGGTCGGTGGGTTGGTTTGTTAGTGGGTCGGTTGGTTGGTTAGTGGATCAGTTGGTTGGTGGGCTGGTTGGTCGTTTGACTGGTTAGTTGGTTGCCTTCAAATTAACACACAAAAACTTATTATTTAATTAACTTGTTTTGGAACTTACTAATTAAAATAATAACCTAACGATACACCCTTTTCTCCACTTACTCATATTTTTATTCATTTACATCAATTAATTAATTAATTAATTAAATTAATAATCAACTACTCAACTCACCTGACCTTGCTTGTAGGTCGAAGAGGTCAAGAAGATGAACATTGGCGACCCGCTAGACACATCCACAGACCACGGACCACAAAATCACAAGTATTATTGTTATTAATATTACTATTACTACTACCACTGCTTCTGCTGCTACTACTACTAATATTACTACTACTACTACAACTACTACTACACTACTACTACTACTATACTACTACTACTACTACTACTACTATACTACTACTACTACAACTACAACTACTACTATACTACTACTACTACTACTACTACTACTACTACTATACTACTACTACTACTATACTACTACTACTATACTACTACTATACTACTACTACTACTACTACTACTACTACTACTACTACTACTACTACTACTATTACTACTACTACTACTACTACTACTACTACTATACTACTACTACTACTATACTACTACTACTACTACTCTTACTACTATAATACCACTACTACTATAACTACTACTACTAGTACTACTTCTACTGCTATTAATAACACTTTCGCTGTGGCTATTGACGCAACTACTGCCGCTACCACTATTAATTAAATAATTAAATCACCACAGGGCTCATTTCGATTCATTGCTGTCCTACTGCGCCAAAGGTGTGGAGGAGGGGGCCACGCTGGTTTATGGTGGCAAAAGAGTTGACAGGAAAGGTTTAAGGGGGTATTTTTTCATATGGTGTAATGATTTTGGTTGTAATAGACACCTGTCTATTACACATGCGATGTGTGTATGGGATGATGAGTTAATTCACACGTGTGTTTACGTACACTGTGCGTGTGTGTGTTCGTGTATGTATGTTTGTGTGTGTGCGCTCGTGTTCTCCGATACACACCATAGAGATAATTGTAATATAGAAGTTAATTAGTTGTAAAAGCGTTTTTATGTTGGGATAAAAAAATGATGTAATTATGTTGAGACAGATTTTTCCAAATTTTTTTTTCTTTTTTGTCCTGGAATTTATTTTTTCTATGCTAATAACATTTGGTCTATTTATAATTGATTTGGGAAATTTTGGGGTATTTTTTGTAAAAAAATTTATGAATTATTTTCATATATTATTAAAATAATAATACGACCTTTTAAATTTTGTAACAAATTTTATAAGTTATCATGGTATACAATAAAATAATTAATTCATTAAAAAAATAAATAAAAGCTAAAAATAAATGAGAATCACCGATTTGATAGGTTATTTCATGTACCCGACGATCTTCACGGACGTCGATGATTGGATGACCATAGCGAAGGAGGAGTCGTTCGGACCAATCATGATCATTTCCAAGTTCAATAACGGGTCGGTTGGTTGGTTGACAAATTTTGGTGATTTGTTTCATTGCTTGGTTGATTGAATAATTGATTCATTCATTTGTCCATTCATTCATTCATTCATTCATGCATTCATTCATGCATTCATTCATTCATTCATCGACTTATTTTGGTGTTTTGGCTGACTCTAGTTACTAAAAACATTCAACATTTTCAGTCAGCAGTCAACAATTTATCACACGAACAATCAACACACAACACAACAACCACCTAACAATCAACACAACAACAAAACCATCCAACAAACAACACACCACACAAACAACACACCACACAAACAACACACAACACAACAAACCACTATTATGATGTGTGTTAGTCTTTGTATATACGTGTGTGTGTGTGTGTTGATTGATTTACATGATACCACACAGCGATTACGACAACGTGCTTCGGAGAGCTAACGCCACCGAGTACGGCCTGGCTTCTGGCGTCTTCACGAACGACGTGAGCAAGGCGATGCGACTGGCAGACGGTCTGCACGCTGGCACCGTCTTCATCAACACCTACAACAAAACCGATGTGGCCGCGCCGTTCGGTGGCTTCAAGCAGTCAGGCTTCGGAAAGGATTTAGGTCGGTTTTTTGGGTATTCGGTCGGTTTTTTGGGTAGTCGGTCGGTTTTTTGGTATTCAGTCGGTTTTTATGGTTCTCTGTCGGATTTTTTGGTTGTCAATCGGTTGGTCCTTCTGAATGAGCGATAATTTGTTAGTTTATTAAATTAATGATTTTGTGAGTGAATGAGTGGGGGAATGAATAAATAAATGAATGAATGATAAGATAGAAAGATGGACAATCATTAAATGGAAATTAAATGATTATAGGTCAAGAAGCCCTCAACGAATATCTCGTCACGAAAACCATCACGCTGGAGTATTAAAAAATGTGGCCGATGTCGAAGCTGCTGCTACCGCTGCTGCAGCTTTCGTTTGCTATTGTTTATTATAAGCATTATTATTTAATATCATTGTTGTTGCGTTATTTTGAGTTTTTATTTTTTGTTATTCAAAATTTTCAAATTGTAACGGAAAAACAGTTAAACATTTTTATACCATTTTTCATTTGTTTTAAATTTTTTTTTTGTTAAAAACTGTTTACAATTTATTTTCTAAAATATTTTCATCTGAAATTGTAAAAAAAAATTTGAAGATCAGAATCGCCTGATTCGTCTTGAAGTGATATTTATTTGGATGAATGAGAGTTCACCGCGTTAAGTTTCTTTGGCTAAATTCCTATTAAAGGATATAGGGGTAAAAACTTCAAGAGCAAATGTAAAGCTGGCATTCAAGTTTTTTTACATTGATAAATGCAAGTACAATGATTGTTTTGTTCGTTTACTTGAATAAAATTATAAATTGATTAAATTTGTAATGATAAAAAAGAAAAATAGAAAGAGAGAAATTTTAAAAGTTGCAGAGAAATGGGTGGATAACATGACGAGGTAGACTGCGGCTGGCCAGAGATAAAGAAGGATTTGGGAGTGTGCACGAAAATTTGGACGGACTGACAGATGTGATAATCTGGGAATAAAGCGAAGCTAATACTCGTCTAAACTAAACGTAATATCTTTAGTTTTTCGACGCCAAACCCTAAATTTATAAATTAAAACTCGTCAAAATAAAAAAAGGAACTCCTTTAAATAAAAAACCTTGTGCTTCAACATGAAATCTTTTCTCATTTGGAAAGAGTATTTCTTTGATCTTCTCAAAATTCAATCGTGCACCAGCACCTGGTATCTGCTAATTACAAATAACGTGAGTAAACTAATCAAGATAGATTCCAATCGGTCAATTGGCCATTTTTTCATGCAATATGTAACAATCTTTTCAATGAATCAAAATTAATCAGTTTATAAGGCGCCATTTCTGTGATGTTCAACAGCGCTTCTCAACGTATTTCACAAACAGATGGGTCTTGAGATCCGCTCTGAACTTCATAAGCCATGGAGAAGTATTAAAAAAGAGGTAGACAATTTCAAAAGTAAGGGCCAAAAAAAGAAAATGCAGATTTAGCATAAGAGTATTTAACACGAGTTGAGAAGAAGTGAGAACGAGAAGATGATCGTAAACCGGGGCGTTTAGGTTTAATTAATATATCTGATGACTACTTGGGAAGTAATTTAGATTGAGGCATGTACATTAATGAGCAAATTTTAAAAAAGTGTAAGAGAACAAGATATATGATGATATATGATAAAAGATAGGGACACGAGCAACTAGACGAGCAGCCGATTTAAAATAGACCGTAGAGAACCAGGAAAACCATGGTAAACCGAGTTACAATAAGTTTCATAGTAAATTCGTGTTGAACCCAATCTCCCGAACATGAAAATATATAATTTGGTAATGGAAATCCCGATATTTTTGAAATATAGTAACTTGAATTGACCAAATGATTAACACGATTTCTTTCTTTACTTACAGCCACTATAGTTTGATCACTTTTTGGAATGTGGCGCTGATACGGTGAAATATGCTGGTAGTTTTTTTTACTAGATTAAAACTCTATTTCTTGAGCATGAAAATTTATAATTTAGTAATGGAAATTCCGACATTTTAAAAATATAGTAACCCGAATCGACAGAATAGTTATCATTATGTATTGTTGCAACTCGCGCAATCGTCAAGTTATTCGATCATCCGTAGGTTCAAGATTTCTGAGATAAACACAACTACTTCAAACAAACAAAAACTTATATAGACGTCTACTCGAATGCCAACAGTATTAGAACCAATGAATTATTCGCAAATCACGAAATGCGCCAGATGTCGCACGATCGCCAATAATTCACAGCTCAACTCGGTAATCCAACAACTCGAATCTCGCTACCTGCGCTTCGCATAGTTTTACAATTAAAAGACCTACAGTTAAAAAAAACGCAAATATAGCAAAGATAACAAAGATAATAACAATCATTTGAAGTTAATTACATAGCGCAATTTGACCGTTCCACTGGTTATAACAATATTACTGAAAAGGCACTATAATTAGGTATGTTTTGATTGTGGCGCTGATGTATTAAATTAAGCTGGTAGTTTTTTTACTAGATTCACGTAGCTCTCAATCTCCTGAGCTAGAAAATGAACAATTTGTTAAAGGGAATTCTGACATTTTTGAAATATAGTTACCTGAATCGACCGAATACTATACATAAACGGTTCACAATTATATACAAAACATTCAAAATTAATTATTTAACAACAATTTATAATAATATTTATAAAATAAATCTACTTTTATCGTTATTTATTTTTTTATGTATAAATTATTTAACAATTTAACAATATACATTATTTGTTATTGATATATATTTTATATATATATATATATATATATATATATATATATATATATATATATATATATATATATGGACTTTTCGAAACAGCGTTGTTAGCCTTACCATGTCTATTGTTTTAAGTAAATACGAGTTTAATAAATTCAGACTTGTTGAGTGTTCATTAAAGAAAGTCATTAATGCAAAATGGGCATATATCTTCAATAATGTTTGCATTAAAGAAAACCTCGTTCCGAAATATATATATATATATATATATATATATATATATATATATATATATATATGATCAAATTATACAGCAAAGAAAAATAAATTAAGTGGTCTATGGGGGTTATGCAATGTTTATAAATACAGCTGTTTGATTCCATTGGTTTTAATAACTTTTTTAATTAGCACTGACTCGACAAATTTATATTTCCTAATTTACGGTGAAATTTTTGGTAAAAATCTCTATCCTTACTGTCGATTTGTGACGATGGAGACGAGTGTTAATCACTTGGATGAAGAGGGTTTGAAGGAGACAATCAGAAGTCTGCTGAATTCCGACAAAGTGAAGTTGTGGTTGGAGCCATATTCGACTGCTGATGGATCGAAAAGTGCAAGGCCCTCCGTAAGATTTTTTTATTTGTACCCACAATTTGATACAATCGTTTCGGCGGTGATGTTGAATTCGAATGTTGCTGCTTTTTAATTTTAATTAAAATTTAATTATTAAATTTTTTGTGGCGTAGTTTACTTTACATGGGACATGACATCATCAAATTTGTAATTAACTACTACATGATAAAACATACATTATTAAATTGAAAAAATTAAACACAACATCAGTCACATACATTGCACAGCATGGTGTCTTGTTTAGAAGTTGTTTATTAACTTTTGAAACTTTGAGTTAAAAGGTTAAGTTTTAAAGGTTCCAAACTTCCTAAATTATTTATAAAAAACTGAATAGTTAAAAAAAATTTGATTGAATTTGTTCACTTCCAAAATTAATAAATTTGTTTTTCACTTTTAAACAAATAAATAATATTTGATTATAGTACAATATAATAGATTGATAATTATAATATCATTATTTACTAATAATATAGTTAGTATTTAATGTTTTTTACCAATTTTTTTTGAAGGAGCTGATAAAAAAGTACTCAGAAACCCTGAAAGTTTCAGAAACTCTGGTGGAAGAGACACTGGAACAGTTGAGGCGACATTCAACTTTGAAGTTCACTGCCAAGAGGAAGTACCAGGAGACTGACGTTGCTACCATCTACGTCAGATTCAGCCAGGGTTCCAACACTTCGGTACGAGTGTGGTTATTCATTTATTTTTGTAATTAGTTTAAAAAGTTGTTAAAATTATTATTATTAAACTGCTTGAAAAATTACTCCTGAGTTTGTTCAATAAATTTGATTGAAATTTATTAGAGCTAATACAATTTGAATGAAGATGAGTAACAGCTAAATAGAGCTAAGTAACAGCTAAATAGAGCTAAGTAACAGCTAAATAGAGCTAAGTAACAGCTAAATAGAGCTAAGTAATAGCTAAATAAAACTAATTTAAAGCGAGATAAAACTTTTCATTTTGGGAACTATATAGAATGATTATATAGGTAAAGAGATGATAATCAATAAGATGAATGATTATATATTTTTGCTTTATGTGGATTGTGACATCATCAGTTTAAATAATCAAATGGGATATCAATAATCAAATTAAATAATCAAATTATCGTCAATATGATCGAGATTTTAATTTTTTCAAACTATTTTCAAATAATTTAACAATTTTTAAAACTTTATTAACCAGTATAAAACTGAATAATCCTTTTCAACCTTTCCGCTACCTACAGCCCAATTCTTCGGGCAGATCACAAGAAAATTACATAGAGACCTCCTTACATACGCCAGTCAATGAGGTCAAAGAAATCATTGGTAACCTTTTCAAGGTCGCTCCTGAAAAGCTGAAACTCATCTCACTTGGCAAGTGCCTTTCAGAAAACTGGACACTCAATGATTACAACGTCAAGGTTTGTTTTCATTCATTCGTTTCATTCATTCGTTTATTTCATTCATTCGTTTCATTCATTCATTCGTTTTTCATGTCTCATGAAGTTTTGATAGAAGGGTGCATTTTCTGTATATTTATTTTAATTTTAGTTCAATGTTCCCTTGATCCGTTTAAAGTTATGTAAAATTATGGTTTTGACTTTGTCCATTTCTTGCTCCTTCTATGTTTTTTAGAAGTTTCAATCTACGCTATATTAAAGTTTTTTTTTATTCGTTCATTCATTCATTCGATTGAGTTTTTCAGTTTGCTTTCTTAAACTGTTATCGTCATCATCTTCATCACCATTACCACTTATAATAACACAATAATGATAATAATAATATTGTTTATAATTATAATAACATAACAGTAATAATATTATTATTGTTTTTTTATAATTAAATATTTTTTCTTTAAGAATTTAGGCAAGATACTGGCCATTTGCCTGTCCGACGACGAAGAGAAGTTGATGGCGAAGGATGAGAAGGTAGACCCAGAACAGGACGAGAAAATCGAGAAAACAAAAAAGGCTACCGAAATGATGATTAATGACGGTGAGTGACGTCATCGCTACGTCACTATTTCGTCATCATCATTATTATTACTATACCATTCCGTCGTCATAATCATTATCCTATCATTATATCTTCACCATCATTATCATTTTCATCACCATCATCCATTATATAACCATCGCTATCACGCCATTATCATACGATTGAAATGGTGATCCTCATCTATATCACTGTTCGAAGTTGTCGAGTTCGACTGGCTTCATTACTTCATAAATGTGCTATCATTATCGTCGTCATGTTATATTATCACATTACGTCCTACCTCGGGTAACTGGGTCTCTGGATGCTAAACGAAGATTGACTGATTGATATATTATTACATTATAATATTATATTATATTACTATGACGTGATACTAGTATCACGTTTTAACCATCTAATTAACATAATTTATTATGAAATTGATGCACTCACTCGAAGATGTTGACGACTGGTACAATCTCACCGTAGCTGACCAAAATGGAAAGTCCTTTGATATGCCTGTCGAAGAAAGGAAGGTATTAATAATAATAATAATAATGAATAATATTAATGAATTATAATAATGAATAATAATAATGAATAATAATAATAAATAATAATAATGAATAATAATTATAGTAATAATAACAATTACTTTTACCAATAAACCATCACTCTATAACTTCAAGATATATCATCATACCAAGATATATCATCATATATGATATACAGGATATATTATCATATATTCATCAAGATATATCTAAATGCGTTCCACCACCTCTCGGCCACTCTTTATTCCCTTCAAAATACCCCCTTGTACTTTTGATTTTACTCAAATTATACTTTTATGATACTTCTTACTTGAAACTACCCTGGCCCTTAAAAACACAGGCTCTGGCAGTGGCGATGATGCTACACGAAAAGGGTAAGACATGTATGAAGAAGAAGAATTTCGGTCTGGCTCTTGTCTATCTGCTGGAGGCCGATCTAGAATTCTCGTTAGTTGATTATGCTTTTGATATTATTTTCATATTATTATAGTTATTATTCTTTTTATTTTTATTATTATTTTTTATTTATTTATTGTTTTTTTTTATTTATTTATAGTTATTTTTTATTTTTTTATAGTTATTATTATTTATTGACAAAACTTAACAATAAAGAACCACTTAACTAGACTGAAAAAATAAAAATTGTTGTTGTTGTTGTTGTTGTGGCAGGAAATGCACTTCTCAGTTGTTGGAGCTGGTGGACAACTACGCCCTCCTCTGCCTCGACATCATCTGGTGCTACTTCATCATGCAGCAAGTCGACTCCCTGCCGGACGCTGGTCGGCGGTGGTGGTGGTGGTGTTGTCGGTGGTGGTTGTGGCATTGATGATGCTTATGATGATGTTGATGATGATGGTGATGATGATGGTGAAAACATTGACCTTTAGCCATTTAATAATTTCACCCGACATTGACCTTTAACCTTTCAATAATGCCACCCGATAATGACCTTTAACTTTTCAACAACGCCACCCGACATTGACCTTTAACTTCTCAACAATGCTCTCCGACAGAGAGACGCCTGTTAATCACGGAGGAGAGGCTCGTCAAAAGTTACGGCCCTGAAATGGAGAGGGTTCAAAGAGTTAGGGTTAGTTTGTGTTTGTTTGTTTGTTTGCATTCGTTCGTTCGTTCGTTCGTTTGTTTGTTTGTCTGTCTGTCTTGACTGGCGCGATATGTATAAACAGTATGTATAAAGTGTGAAAAATGTCGCAGGGCAGCTGTAGTCAGGAGGTGGCAGTGATGATGAAGTTACACTTGATGCAGGGAGTTCTTAGTTTCTACAAGAGGGAGCATCATAAGGCCAAGAAGTTTCTGGATAAAGTTGGTGTTGGTGTTGGGTGTTTGTGCTCGTTTAGTTGTTGTCGCTGCTCTTGTATATTGCTATTTTTGTATGTCGGTTGTTTTGTATGGTTTGTTTTTTTGTATGGTTTGTTGTTTTGTATGTTTTGTATGTTTTTGTATGCTTTGTTGTTTTTGTATATTTTGTTGTTTATGTACGTTGCTTTATATGCTGTTTTTGTTGTTAGCTTGTTCTCTTCGTTCCTCTGTATGTTTCTGTTTGTTAGTTGTTCTGTATGTTTTTGTAGTTAATGATGATGATGGTGGTGATGACGACGATGATGATGGTGATGATGCACAGTTGATTCAAACAGGCAGAAGAGGAATTGAAATCTCTGCAAGTTGATAAGGAAGACATGATGACCAGTGAGTAACCAAAACTGCTGCTTACATCATCATCATCATTTTTATCATCATCATTCTCATCATTATTCTCTTCACCATCATCATTCCCATCATCATCATTCTCATCATCATCATCCTCGCCACCATCGTTATCGTCACCGTCATTATCATCATCATTCTCTTCATTATCATCATCACTACCATCATCGTCATCATTTTCACCATCGTCAGTCACCTCACCATCCTCTTCATCCTCTTCATAAGCTTCGTACAACTTCAATAATCCTTAAGATCTTTATGATAATATTTTAATAAAGGATAACATTAATTATCATTATTGTTGTTATTATTATTGTTATTATTATTACTATCATCATCATCATCACCACAACCACCATCATAATTATCATCAGTCATGGAGATAGGCTATTCAGAGCAGGAGGCCCGATTGGCCCTGAGGTTTTGTAAGGGTAACGTGTCGCAAGCCATTGAGCATATCATGACTAAGAAACAAGTTTGTATCTTTTTGTATACATTTGTATGTGTTTGTTTTTGTTTCTATGTGTTTATTTGTTTTGTTTGTATGTTGTATTTTTTTGTATGTGCTCTGATGTATTTCTTTGTATTTTTTTTTGTATATGTTTGTATGTGTTTTTTTTTTTTTGTACGTCTTTGCATTTGTTTGTATGTGATTGTATCTTTTTGTATATGTTTCTATGGGTGTATGTTTTTCTTTGCATCTTTTTTGTATATGTTTGCACATTGTATCTGTTTTTCTTCGTATGTCATTGTTTGTTTATTTGTATATTGTATTTCTTTGTATGTCCTTGCATCTGTTTGTATGTGTTTGCTTCTTTTTGTATACATTTGTGCCGCACGTTTGCATCTCTTTAGAGCTTCATTTTGTGGTAATTTTTCTCTTAGGAGAGGAGGAAAATTGAGGAGCAGGAAAAAGAAGAAAAGTACAGGAAGAAGATGGCGAAGGTTCTTGGAAAGACCAGCAGTGGTCAGCTGTTAGTTGTACGATTGATCGGTTGATTGGTTGGTTGGATGATTGATTGGTTGGATGATTGATTTGTTGGATGATTGGTTGGTTGGGTTGGTGATTGGTTGATTGATTGGGTGATTGGCTGGGTGATTAATTAATTGTTTGATTGATTGATCGATTGGGTGATAATTTGGGTGGGTGATTGATTGATTGATTGATTTGGGTGATTAGTTGGGTGATTAGTTGGGTGATTGTTTGATTGACTTCATGACTGAATGAGATTGAACTTTGATTGACTAATTTATTGATTGATTAACGCTTATTGATTGATTTATTTATTGATTGAATGGTCGATTAGAATTGCTGAAGTTGTCATCTTTTTCACAGCAACTATCATCATCACCATTTTCCTTACGATGATGATCATCATCATCTCTAAAACAACTACAATCATCATCATCATCGCCACTACAACAACAATCATCATCATAACCACCACCAGCATCTTTAAAACAGCAACAATCATCATCATCATCGCCGCTACAACAACAATCATCATCATCATCGCCACTACAACAACAATCGTCATCATAACCACCACCAGGGTGGATGCCAGCCTCTACAAGAACCTGACCTCGATGGGTTTCGACAAGGGGGCCACCCTGCAAGCCCTCAAGAAACACGACAACAACTTCATGCTGGCCATTGAGGTTCTTGTAAATTATTTTTATTATTATTTATATTATTATTATTGTTGTTGTTGTTAATATTGTTATTGTTGTTATTTTTGTTATTATTATATTATTAATTGTTGTTGTTGTTGTCGTTGTTGTATTTTCTGCACCACCACCACCATCCACACAGTTCCTGCAGACGAATCCAAACCTCCGCCTGCCAGATCCAGAGGCCAAAAAGAAGAAATTGAAAATAACAGATGAGATGATCAGCCAACTGGTGAGTCTCGGGTTCGACGCCGACGTCAGCCGAGCTACCCTCCATCATTTTGAGGGCAACTTGGAGGAAGCTACCGCGGAGTTATTCAATCTCTCTGGTAAGATACCGAAGGAGTGGCTGGATAAAGTAGCTAAAAAAGTTACTTCTGCTGCTGCTGCTGGTGGTGTTGATGGTAACGGTTCCACTGACGGTGAGCCGTGGTTTTGTGTGGTTGAGCCAATTGTTGTTTGTGGTCGTGTTGTTTGCCTGTTTGCTTCGATGGTTTGCATGCTTGTTTTCGTTTGAAGATCAAACCCACGCATCGCCACTTGCAACCACAATTAACCACACCAACCCCACTCATCGCCACTTCAGACCACAATTAACCGCACCAACCACACGCATCGCCACTTCCGACCACAATTAACCACACCAACCACACGCATCACCGCTTTCAACACGCAACTTACCACACCGACCACACAAACGCATCTCTGCAGAGTCCAATTCAGCTGCGTCAGCGGCTTCTGGGAGCGCCAGCAACATGGACACGGAGGAGATGAAGAAGTTCCTGGAAGAGGAGATCATTGACGGCTTCAACGACGAGCAAGACACCGACTACTTAGATCTGAACGTCGACGACGAGAACAACGTCCTACAAGAGTTCAAGGCCAAACTGGCTTCCATCCTTGATCATTGATTCGTTCATCCTTGACCTTTCGATTAATGTTTATTTTTTTTAGTTCTTATTAGTTTATTGATCAGATATTAACATTATGATGTTCTTTCTTCATTCGTTCGTTCATTCGTTCGTTCGTTCGTATTTATTTACCGACGAATTTACTCCCAAGAAAAGTATTTTACAACGTTTTTAAATTTTCATCTTAAACCGTCTGCACGTGTTGATAATTTTGTTTGAGTTTGACCGAACTTTCAAATTATTATGTTCCTAATTTGGTGACAACTTCTTCAGTGTTGATTTCTTCAACGAAAGATGGGACGAAAGCAATCGTTGGATTCCTTTTGTTCCCAGCTGACATTAATTTTCGGTAAAAGATCTTCTCCGTGTAAGCAGAGTTGAATCTTTTGCACTAATCCACCACATATCGATATATATATATATATATATATATATATATATATATATATATATGTTGGTAATAGACCATAATTTTTACAATATTCTATAAATTCTACCGAATATTTGGCGTTNNTATGTTTGTAGTTCTTCGATTTTTCTCACTAAAGTTTTTTGGTAAACGTTTAGTTTATTAAAAAAACTTTAGTGAAAAAAATCGAAAAAACGAACTACAAACATATTAACGCCAAATATTCGGTAGAATTTATAGAATATTGTAAAAAAAATAGATATATATGTGTTTGTGTTTGCGTGTGTGTGTAACATTGTTTGCGTGTGAGTGTGTAACACGCCCCATAGCGTATAGAATTTTTATGATGTAGTTTTATAATATGTACGTCATACACGTTTTGGTACTTACTCGTGCACGTGTGTATATGACGCGCGTATGTATGTTTCAGACATTTTCTGTACTTAATGTGACAAGTGCACTCTTTTCGTTTGATGTTTTTAATGAAATTAGTTTTTGAATTCCCGTTGTACATTTTTTTTGGCTGTCAAATTTTTTACATACCATTGTCCTTTGTATTTGTTTCCATATTATGTGTGTAATTTTGAATGTGTTTACATTACGTTTGTGTATCTTATTTTAATCATCTCATACATATTCAAATCATCTCATATAAATTCATACGTTGCATCACTGCATCTTAACCTCAATTCAACATTAACATTTGGTTCATCCTTGACCTTCTATCTTTCCTTGCCCTCTGATACTCTAATGCCCTTTCGGTGACTGACTTATATATCGTATCTACTCATTCATTCACCCATTCATTCATTCATTACTCATTCATTCATTACTCATTCATTCACCCATTCATTCATCTTTTTTTTGATAATGTCCAATACATTCGATAAGAAAATTTTTAATTTTATAAAATTTCTTCATACAAACTGTAATAAAATTGTTTGTAAAAAAAAATTTAATACAAGGTTTTTCAAAACGATGGTAACAAATGCTAAAACAAGTCTCAAGTTATGTTGCATTAGCAATATTTTATCGGTAGCATCATAAACAATCAGAAATAGACATCATTGCAGACAGACACACACACACTCACACACACATACACAATAAAGATCCACGACTCTGTATAGATATATACAACAGTTGGAAGGAGGCCATATTTTATACAGTATTGTATGAATTCTACCGAATTGTTGGCATTAGTCAATTTAAAGTTTGCCTTTTCATTTTTTCTTAGTAGAATTTTCTCAGAATTGTTTAATTATAACAATATAAAAACTACATTATCACTGCTGGCTTACAGGCAAATGCAAACTGTTTATTTTCACCTAAAACCTTCTGAAATATTATAACAACAACGAATGATATTTTCCAATAATAATGATTACACTTTTCATGAACACAAAGAAAATACGTATTTTATAAATAAATAAATAAATATATATATATAATATATATATATATATATTTATTTAGTGTTTTTATAGACTGTGGAGCAAGAGGAAATGTGAAGTCAATTGCCTAATCCTTGCCCGAATTTAACGAAGTCGTTGGGTTTTGCAGAGAATTTGAAATTTTTGTCTGCCTCAAAGATGAGGACGATGGTGGAGCCGAGATTGAACTCACCAAACTGTTCACCTTTTGTGAAGTATAAGGAGGTGGCCAGGGATGGGGAGGCCGGAGATGAAGAGGATGATGATGATGATGAGGAAGACGTCAGTGTAGCCGGTGGTGGGTGAGATGAGGATGACGGCGAGAAGAAATTATCGAATGTCAAATCGATCATCGATGGCTGATTTGCTTTCTGATTCGTTTTCAATTCCTGAAATCACGGGACAGAAAAACCAAAGGTGAAATATGTAGCTACTCAATTGGTGAAATATCACAACGTAGGAAAAGAAAAACACAAAGTGAAATGTTACCGAAAATAAAAATTAAATTACTTTATAAAAAAAAATATGAAAAGAGGACCAACAGGATCCTTGTAAACTCTGATGGAGCCCACATTGGTAGCCCCGACGGCAGCCATTGAAAAGAATCCCGACTCCCACTGCCCGATGTACACGACCCTCTCATTCACGTTCAACAGTTCCGGAAATTTGTCGGCCATCTTGGGACTGACACTCAGCAGGTAACCTGGAAGGTAAAAATAAAAACTTAACTGAATTAACTTTATGCAGTTTAAGACTGTGCATTCGAAAAAAGGTTGATCGTGTATCAATGAATAAGCATCTTGTGAGATTAATAACATTACATCAAATTGCATTTTTAAGGTAATAAACAAAAAAAATAAAAAAATGAAATAACCAGGAAAATATCGGCGCAGGGAGCAGAACCAGTTAGCAGGTGAGTGAAACCTATGGTAGTCCCCTGGTGCCAGATATATGATGCAGTGGTACAGATCGGTGTCGTTGTTCAATTTAATTTCTTTGCAGAAAGATGATTCATGTTCTTCAGCTACCGTGTTGCCATCCTCACAGTTGTTTGAAGTTGAAACGTTAATTTTTTCTTGGGTTTTGTTCATGAGTATGGAGTTTCTCAGGTTTGAAAAGATTGAATTATTTTCCTTCCATGTCTTGGGGCCTAAGAAGTATTTTAGAGAATAAGTTTTTAGTTTGACATGCTCAACTTTGTCTTTGGTAATCTTTCCATAGCTCAATATGAGGCCATCACACGGACTGACCTTAATTGAATGAATTATTTTTTTTTTAATTTTCAAGTTATAAATTCTTTAAATATCATAAAAATGTTGTTATAATAAAGGGCATTTTAAAAATGAGCTCAAAAACAATGAGCATCAACTGCACACATAAGGCTTATGAAAAAACCCAGTCAAACTGCATTTAGTCAAGTGAGATAAATAATAATGACTAAGAAATAATAAATATAATTAATAATTAGGATAACAACGAACTAGTGAGTGCGAGTGATCAATGGGTCTTGTCTCGTTTTTAAGGTTTCTTTTGAAGAATTCTCCTAATGATTTGTAAGATTTCAAGTCTTCATTTTCTGCCTCAGCCAGATTGCAATTGTACTTCTTGATGTAGAGACCCAAGATGTGGGGTCTGGCCCACTCTGGCAAGGTGATGTTGCACATCTTGCCCCACAATCTCGAGACTGCATTCAAAGGTAGATGTAAGAATACCTGTATGTTGGAAACATTTTTTTTTCAAAAAGATTAGATTTTATGATTTATAATTCTACATATTTTTGTTAAATCAAATAATATTTAGAATTATAATGCTAAACAACTTCAACTTTGAAGTTCTATATTTATCACAATATTATAATTCAACAAAATATAAAAATAAATAGAATAATGAATAATAATTGTCTGATTAACATTAATGTTACATATGGATTCCAGTTCCAGGTTCAGGTTCATCTGGACTGGACCCAGACACTGGAGAAACAAGGAAAAATGAAAATGATCTATGCCACGCTATGCATAATGAATGGAATCAGATCATAACGTAAATTGCACAAACCGGAACAGAACAGTGCAGATTTAAAACGCGAAAAACAATCACAATAAAAAAGCAGGCACTTGAACGGCATATGGCTCCTCATCGATGACATCCCTAACTTCGGGCTTCTTGAACTGTTCGTACTTGCCGTGGCGCACGTTCATCCCCGCCATGCCCCCGACACCGCCCAACAGTAATGCTGTCAGTAATTTTGCTTTCATTTCCCATTTAATTCACTCAATTTCATAATTTTTTCATTACTTTATTGACCCATATCTATAAGCTATACGATCACATTTCAACATGAATGTTTTATCTAGTTTGATATGGAGCATTCAATCTGGTTGAAATTTGAAGGTGCAAAAAGATGACAAATTTTATTTGAATAAACAGAAAATTTCTTTGAAGATTTTTTAAGTTTTATTAAGATAAATCAACAAAATAGCGTTTTGTTACAATTTTATTTGTATAAATATTGGTTAAGACTGAAACACATCAAAGGTATAACAGATAATGTATGCGGTACAAAGGAATTTAAAAAGCAATCACCTGTCAAGGTGTAACAATGAAAAGTGAACTTTAGTTCAATCAAACTACACACCTAAAAATCGTGTCAACCCGATAAAGTTTTTGGACTTTTCGTGCAGAAATCTCTTAAAAATGGTCGGTTTTTTGTTGCTTTTTGTGTTTATTTAGTGAATGAATGTTTAGAATTTAATTTAAAATGATTATTTTGAATTTAAAATGATTAAAAATTAATTGCAGGCACTTCCGCAAACAGTTGTCAAAGGTGGGTCTTTAAACTTTAAAGTTAAATTTTTAATTAACTTTTAAAATCCTTAAAATTTCAACAAATATAAATAATTAAAGTTTCTATGAATCAATTATTTGAAGTTTATTCCTAATTATTTTATTATTAAATTTATTAAATTGTGTTCAAAAATGAGATGGTTCTTGAACAAGATGAGATCAAGCTACAGTGGAGAGAATACTTCAATCGTCTGTTAAATGAAACAAATCCCATCAATGTTAACTTTGACGCTCCACCCATCGAAGGTCCGATTCCAGACATCACTTTAGAGGAGCTTACAGAAGCTCTGAAAGCTATGAAGGATGGAAAGGCAGCAGGGCCCTCTGGACTCACAAATGACATTATCAAAGCATCTGGTACTACAGGTATCCAAACGTTACTACAACTTTGCCGTGAAATCTGGAGAAATTGCCCAATGCCGACTGAATGGAACTATAGCATGACAGTCCCGCTATACAAAGGCAAAGGTGATCCATTGAACTGTTCATCATATCGGGGTATACGTCTGTTAGAACACTTCCTGAAAATTGTTGAAAAAATCATTGAGAGAAGATTAACGTCGTGCATCACAATCGGAAATTGTCAATTTGGTTTTCTAGCAGGGAAATCAACAATTGATGCAATTCACATCCTTCGGCAACTGCAAGAAAAGTACCTCGCAAAGCATCAACAACTATCACACATTTTTGTAGACCTTGAAAAAGCATTTGATCGAGTTCCCTGTGAAGCAATCAGATGGAGTCTACGTCGACAATTCATTCCAGAATATCTTGTTTGACTTGTGATGGAAATGTATACGAATACTAAGACTTTTGTCAGCACAACGGTTGGAAACACAGATGCATTTGTCATCGGCGTTGGAGTTCACCAAGGCTCGATTCTCAGTCCACTGTTATTTATAACTGTGATGGAAGAAATCACAAAACCAATACGCACTGGTGACATTTGGATTCTAGTATATATTGATGATATCGTTTTAACAGCCACGTCTGAGCAGAATGCAGCACAGATGTTTGAAGATTGGAACACCAGACTGGCCGATCATGGATTCAAAGTCAACATCAGCAAAACCAAAGCAATGAACACTGGTGAACCCATCCAATCCACAGCTACTGGACGATGGCCCTGTTCAGTTTGTAAAGCTGGTGTAGGTAACAATTCAATCAAGTGTCAGCAGTGTAACCAGTGGTGTCACAAACGTTGTTCAAAAATAATTGGTACTTTATCTAAAATGTCCAATTTTGTTTGTCTCGCTTGCATCAATCCACAACAACAAATTCGAAATAGCACTGTTTTTGAAGCCATTAAAATAGTGAAAGTCACATCGTTTCAATATCTAGGGGATGTTCTGGATTGTACTGGAACAGCTGAAGCTGCCGTTCGAGCACGCATACGTGCAGCCTGGAATAAATGGCATCTCCTTGCCTCTATATTGATGCGGCGTGACATTCAACTACTACTACGATCAAGACTTTATAAATCTGTGATACGTCCAGTGTTGTTATATGGTGCAGAAACATGGCCAGTGACAACCAAACTGGAACAACAACTTCAACGAACCGACTTGAAAATGCTCCGATGGATGCAACGAATTAGTCTGAAGGACCTCATCAAATCTACCGAAATCCGGCGTCGTGCTGGTTTAGATGATATAGAGGACGAATGCCGGCAACACCGTCTGCGGTGGTTTGGTCATGTCAAACGAAGTGGAAACAGTGCCATAACTTCTCCTGCAGATGTTGAAGTACCTGGCACACGTCCCAAAGGCCGTCCAAAGAAGTCCTAGTCGCAAACAATCGAGCAAGACATGAAAGCTCTAAATTTAAATGAAATGGATACAACTGATCATCTAATTTGGCGCAAAAAGTTGATGGCAAAGAAACAACGTCCTACCTCGGGAAACCAGGTCTCTGGACGCAAAACGAAGATTGATTGATTGATTTTATTATTAAATTTATATTATAATGAATAATAAAAATATATTCATATAAAAAGATTAATATTAATTTGAATTAATATTATTATTATAAAATAAATAAATCATTTAGAACTGGAAGAAGCCTTCTTCTTATTCGACTACGACAACGACGGCAAAATAACATCAAAAGAAGTTCCAAGTGCTGTCAGGTCTGTCGGCCTCAATCCAACTGAAAATGAACTGAAGGATATCATTGGAGATGTTAATGGAAGTAAGGGTTTTTGTGAATAAATTTGCATATTAATTATGAACAACTGTTTTTGTTGTGTTTGATTTGATGCATAAATAATTAGGTAAAGCAAAAATCAAATTTTATGAGTGAAAAAATAATGTTAATTATAAAATTTGACTATGTTGTTTAATGAATAAATTATGATAATGAGAGGTGTACATCTTTCTTATTGACCGAAAATAACATTACGTTGAAAGTTATTCATTAAATTTAATGAATAGATATTATCTTATTAATGATAATACCTTTCAAATTTTTGCCTATTGTACTGAAATTTAAATTACTTTATTAAAAATTGGAAAAATGTATATTATTTCATCCATTTAAAGTCGGTGGGAAGGTGGATATAAATACACTATGCCAGATCATTTCTAAGAGAATCAAAAACCCTAAAACGACACCCGAAGAACTCAGGGATGCTTTCCAGGTTTTCCACAATAAGAAAAATAATAATCATAATCATAATAATAATCATAACAATGGTAATAAAACTTAATATTATACTTTTATTCTTAGTGTTATTATTATTTTTATCACCACTATCATCATCATCGCCATCACTACAATCACCGACCTTTTTTATAATTGACCTTTGATCTTTATCACCTCCAGGTTTTCGATAAACAGGGCAACGGTCTGATATCAGTGCAGGACCTGAGGACGTCTCTGACGTCACTCGGCGAGAGACTGAGCAACGAAGAGTTGGATGAGTTAATTAGAGAGGTGGATCAGAATGGGGAGGGGATGATCAATTATCAAGGTCATGGTCGATGTCGCTGTTGGTAGTGTCGTCAAGTTTGTTGCTTATGTCGCTGGTGTCGCCGATGTGGCTGTTTGTTTGAATAAACAAATGAATGAATAACCGAATGATAAATCAGTGAGTGAAAAAATGAATAAATGATCGAATGAATGAATGAACGTATGTACTGAACAACAATGAATTCAATAGTCCACCTATCAACTGCCTCCTCCCCTCCAGATATGGTGAAAGTCTTACTGGCGTGACGACTCTCACGATGATGACGATTGTAACAATTCTCAAATTCTCACCACAACTACATCATCATCAACAACAACAATAATAATAATAATAACAATAATAAATATAAATAATAAAATATATTCATTAAAAATTTTTTGTTGTCCGTCCAATCAACAAGCCTGTCTGTCACGATTATTTGTTCTCTTCTGTCTTGCGCACTTCAATTTTCATACATGATCACGCGAGTGAATGATACACACAACACGTGACACACACACACACACGCACATACACACATGTGTGAACAAAATTTTTCGGATTCAAATAAACACATCGATAATTGTTCTTCTTTGTTATGTTTGTATCCATTACATACAAAACTCTTATGATGTATAATTAATTAAGTCGGACAAGGAGTGAATCGTTTAAATTATTTATTTCTTAAATAAAAAAAAATCTATTAAATGCTAATCGAATTATTACCAATGAATATTAATTCATCAATTAAATGCTAATTAGTTTGATATAAATTGAATAAATAATTGCTTACTTAAGTCATACAACTGAATTCAAATGATGAAAATATCTGGTGACGATAAGGTAACATGATGAATGATGGTGGTGGTGAAGTTGTTAGAGGAAGGAGTGAAAAAATAATTTGGGATGTATCCGTACTGCTGTAGCTGTTACTTCTTTTAGTACCACTGACGCTGCTGTCGTTGCTGCTACTGCTGGTAAAGCTGCTACTATTACTACTACTAAGAATGAATGAATAATGAATGAATGAACAAATTATTATTGAATTAATAAACTATTATTGAATTAATAAATGAATGAATTAGCTAATGAAAAAACACAAATGAATGAATGAATAAATGAATGAATGAATAAATGAATGAATGAATAAATGAATGAATGAATAAATGAATGAATGAATAAATGAATGAATGAAAGAATAAACAATTAAACGAATAATTAAATGAAGTAATCGATTGAAACTTGAAAAAATATATGCGAAGCCTATTACATGAAAGGTTTGTACCTTCAAGTCTCGTCATCACATTGAAAAAAATACAAAAAATACAGAAAGTACAAAAAGTACAATGACTGTACGTACGCGAGACTGTTCTCCAATCATTTCAAGTCAGTCTAAGTAGCAAGAACTTTGTAAAAAGACTATTCCAATCAATTATCATTCATTATTATAAACTCTTCCTCTTTTTCTCTTCCTCCCTCCCTCTCTCTCTCTCTTTCTCTTTCTCTCTCTCTATAATAATGGTTAAGAAAATAACTATGTAAAATAATATAAATATATATTTATATATATAAGTGTATGTGTAATCGTATGTGTGTGTGTGTTTGTGGGTGTGTGTGTGTGCATGTGTGTGTGTGTGTTCATCAATCAGAGGGGTGGATCAAAATATTGGTGATGTGACTCTGATGTGATGGTAACTTTTTTATGCCGATGATGATCTTTCGTGGCGTCCTCCCAAACAGCATTTTCATCCTCATTAATAGATCTCCTCACTCTTCCTCTCTTTCTCTTGCCCTCTCTCTCTCTTCTACTCTTTCACCGACAACATTTGAATTCCTCTGTTTCTTTTCATTTGATCTGTCCCTTGAATCTTCTTCAGTTGCAGTTCTTGGCACATTGATGTGAAGTCTTTGTGACGGTGATGAAGTTGGCGATGATGATGATGATAGAGACGATGAACGCAAGGGCGATGACGTCATTGGTGTCGTCCGTGTTGATTGGCTAGGAGGCCAGAGCGAGGAGAGCAACGGCGGAAATGATAATTGTGACGATGGTGATGACGTCAACGATTGATGATGATGACGATGATGATGACGATGATGATGATGATGACGATGATGATGACGATGATGATGACGATGATGATGACGATGATGATGACGATGATGATGACGATGATGATGACGATGGGGCGCGTCGAAAAGCGGAGAGGGTTTTGTTACAGGGAGCTGAATTTGGCAAAAAAAAGTGGTAAAAATGTTACGTAATTTCAAGATAATAATAATGATATTATTTTTATTAGTTAATTATTTAAGTATATCAATAATTATTATTATGATTATTATTAATTATTATTAATAGGAGTAGTAATAATAGAGTAGTAGTAGTAGTAGAAGTGATAGTAGTCTAATTATTAGTATAATTATTAAAATTATTACTAATAATTTTTACGCGTCAACAACATTTCTTAAGATTTTTTGTTGTTGCTGCTGATGTTGTTGTTGTAGTTGATGTTGTTGATGTTGTTATTTGTTCAAACACACTTTCAACTCAATTCAAGTAAAAATTAACTAAAAAAATCAAAGCATATACATCTGGGCGCCATTCACACTTGAAATATAACTTGTAAAATAATACAAATTTAAAATTATAAAACGACAAAAACGTTAATTATAGTAAAATAATTATAATGGAATTAATTATAGGCCTGATATAATTGACAATTAATAATTATAATTATAGGCCAATTAGCCATAGTTGACCTGAAAAGATCAAAATCTTTCGCTGCGCCAGTTGGCGAGGCCTGCTGGCGCGGTGTTTGGTTGTTATCGAATTCATCTTTAAACCTGAGTGAATGAATGAATAGATGGATGAATGGATGAATGAATGGATGAATGAATGAATGACTGAATAAATGAATGAATGAATGAATTTATTAACTAGAGTATAAAAGGCAAATACACAACAGACATACACAGATGTACAAACTACAAATATACACACAAACTCGTAAAAACACACACAGACACTCACATACATACACACATACATACACACACACACACGCACACATACACTCACACACACACACACACACACACACATACCTTACGAGATTATTGTTTATGTACTTCTGCAACTGGCCAATCTCCTCTTTCAATAGATAATTCCTCTTCAATAATCTCACCCTCTCTCTTTCATCATCATCTCCATCATTAATATTCACTCTCTTCTTGTTATTATCACCTTTCTTACCAAGGCTGGGTGTCTGTAGTGATGGTGACAGCGAAGATGATGAGTGATTTGATAATGATAATGATGATAAAGACTTTGAAGATGAAGATGATGAATGGATGAATGAATGAATGAATGAATGAATGAATAAATGAATAAATGAATGAATGAATGAATGAATAAATGAATAAATGAATAAATGAATGAATGAATAAATAAATGAATAAATGAATAAATGAATAAATGAATAAATGAATAAATGAATGAATGAATAAATAAATGAATAAATGAATGAATGAATAAATGAATGAATGAATGAATGAATGAATTCAAAATTTTTGAATTTTGAACAAACTTTCAAAATTTTGTCTGCCCGTTTCTGACCAACATTTACATCGTTATCACCAACTGGGTTATAAAGGGGGTTACTGGTGGTGATGGTGGTGGTAGATACACCACCACCATTTTTGACTTTATCGAGGTAGTCGTGAATGATGGATGGATCGATTTTTATGTTTTTGGCCTTCACTTGCTCGTATATATCCCTGCGTGTGTGCGTGTGTGTGCGTGTGTACATGCGATTATTAAAATTCTCCATGAAAATTTGTCACCCCATTATTACCACCAGTATGAACGAGCAGCCTCCAAGATTTTCATCACAATCGCTATCGTCATCACCATCATCACCACAATCATCATCACCATCACCATCACAATCATCACAATCATCATCATCATCACCACCATCATCATCATCATCATTATCACCGCCATCACAATCATAATCATAACCAACCTATAAGCGACGAGCAGCCTCTCGTGTTTGTTGAGGAATATGGCCAGTTTACGTTTGTAGAAATGGACAGCTTGGGTCAGTTGGCTCTCCCTGCTCATCTGCAGGCATTTCAGGTCACTCAACACGTCCTGCATACTAGGCTGGTTAATCGTTGTGTGATTGATTGGTTGGTTGGTTGGTTGGCCGTTGTAATGATTGGTTCGTTGTGTGATTGGCTGGTTGTGTGATTGGTTGGTTGGCCGTCGTATGATTGGCTGGTTGTGTGATTGGCTGATTGTGTGATTGGCTGGTTGGTTGGTTGCGTGATTGGCTGGTTGGCCGTCGTATGATTGGTTGGTTGGCTGGTTGTGTGATTGGTTGGTCGGTTTAATGGTTGGATGGTTAAACAGAATGATTAGCAATCATCATAATCATTATTATTATCATTGCTACAATTACAAGTATCATCATCACCATCCCCACCACCACCACTGTCATCATCATCACCACCATCCCCACCACCACCATCATCATCATCATCTCACGTGTTCAGTGGCGGCCATCTTGTTTATCCTTCTCCTACAATCCTCCAGGCACTTCTTCAACCTGTTCTGAACTGTCGTGTTCTCCGTCTCCAAGATCGTCCTGTCTCTTTCACATATCAAATATCTCTGAGTTCGGTGAATGATTGATTGATTGATTGACTGATTTAATTGTTCATTTTTTCATTTGTTTGATCGTTCGTTCTATCATTCATTCATTCATTCATTCATTCATTCATTCATTCATTCATTCATTCATTCATTCATTCATTCATTCATTCATCCATTCATCCATTCATCCATCCATCCATCCATCCAATCAACCAATCGATCACAAAACCATCAACTCAAACGCTGACAGCAGTTAGTTGCGACAGTTTCTTCTGGGTATCACGCATCTGCAGCTTCAAGAGGTTGAGCTCTTCTGATTGGTCCTTACTTGTTCATGAATATTAATGAGGGGGCTAATTACAATAATTCATTGAGAATTGATGGAATTAGTGAATGAATAAATGGAATTAGTGAATGAATGAATGAATGAATGAATGAATGAATGAATGAATGAATGAATGAATGAATGAATGAATGGATGAATGAATATGGATGAATGAATATGGATGAATGAATAAATGAATGAATGAATGAATGAATAAATGAACGAATGAACGAATAAATGAATGAATGAATGAATGAACGAATGAACGAATGAACGAACGAACGAATGAATGAATGAATTAAAGAACGAACGAACGAACGAACGAACGAACATCTGGTTCTGATAACTACTCTTCATGATGTTGTAGCAACTCTTCAGTTCATCAATGGCGCTATCCACCATCTTGATCACGTGGCCTGGTGGCGGGCTCTGCTGTCCCCCACCACAGTGACGTAGGTTCTGAGATGGTGGTGACGGTGATGATGGTGATGATGATGATGGTGATGATGATGATGGTGATGATGATGATAATGATGATGATGATGGTGATGATGGTGGTGGTGATGATGATGATGATGATGATGATAATGATGATGATGGTGGTGATGATGATGATGGTGATGATGATGATGGTGATGATGATGGTGGTGATGATGGTGATGATTTTAATGGCGACGATGATGATGATGATGAAAAGAATAGCTCGAATGAAATAATTATAATAATAATAATAATAATAATAATAACAATAATAATGATGACGATGATAGTAATGATAATGGGGGAAAATTAACCAGTGTGACGTCGGACAAGCTGTTCAGCTGTTTCTTCGAACTCTGGTGGGAGAAAAATTGTAAAAGAAATTCGTCGCCATCATCATTATGCATCATCATCATCATCGTTGTCATCATCATCATCACCTCGACAACATCTTTTAGTTCCTTAATAACTTCCTTCAACTTCAGCATAACGCCATTTGGAATGACGTCATCGTAACCGTCACCACATCTACATCTTCCTCCTTTCAGTTTTTCATTCCTTCTCCTCAATCTTTCTCCTTCTCTCTCTCCCGCTATGCAGCCACCGACGTCAGCGTCGCTACCGCTCGACCGGCAGCTACCACATTCGATCTTCTGGAGGTGAGATAGTGATGGTTTGGGAGGGAAATCGAGGATGTTTATGAGGGTTTCTCGTTGGCTCTCTATGTGGTCTGTCTGTCGGGGATGAATGAGTAGATGGATGGATGGATGGATGGATGGATGAGTGATTTGATAGATAGATGGATGGATGGATGGATGGATAGTTGGATGGATGGTTGGATGGATAGATGGAGAGTGGTTTGATAGATAACCAACCTGTTTTTGCACCTCCTCAACCAGGCTGTTATACCTGGCGCGCAACTGACCACAATCAACCTCTTCCAATTTCTTCTCCAACTTTCTAGAAAAATCCTTCTCCAAACTTAACATCGTCCTGCCCTCGGAGATTTCCTTCTCAAGGTCATGAACCTGCCTCTCGAGGTCACTGACCTTGACCTCTGAATGTTTCCTGTAAAGGTCGAATGATTCTTTCAGGTTGTCACGCTCGTATTTCAGAGATTCAGTCTGCAGACGCAGAGAGCTGATGGTGTCTAAGATCTGGAAGTGTTTGGGATCATCGTCACCACCATCATCATCATCATTAACATCGTCGTCATCACTATCATCACCATCATCATCATCACTACCATCCTCCTCCTCATCATCATCATCATCGTCCCCTCCATCGTCATCATCATCACCACCATCATCGTCACCTCCATCGTCATCATCATCACCATCATTATCATCATCATCATAATGTTGTTAATCATCGTCATATCGTAAAACTCAAAATAGCGGTAATAAAAAAGCCGTATCATCCATCTCTAACGGAGCACTTCTCGTCTTCAGTTAGATAAAACTTCGACTTGTCACCTGGGATAATGATAAAAAATTTTAAATCAACAACAACAACAACAGCAGCAGCAGCAACAACAATAACAACAACAACAGTATTAATAAGTAGTAATAATCCTTTTATTTTCGTTTTTAAACATACATTGTAATTTTATAAAGTTAAAATAATAAAACTTATAATGTAAATTATATAGATATTCTACAATGCTCGCCATACATTTTAAATAGGCACAAAGAGAAATAGAATCAGCATTAAGTAACGTTCAAATCGTGTTCCTATCTCAGTAAATTGCTTAAGATGACGATACTACGGAATTAATTAAATAATAATAATATATTATTATTATTTTATTATTATTATCGTTGACGACTCACTGATCTTGTTCACGTTGATCATCGGCGTGCAGTCAGGACCAGCCGGCATGGCTACCTACCCAAAACAATAAAAATAATAATAATAACAATAACAATAATAACAACATCAATAATAATAATAACTATAATGATAATAATAGTGACAGGTCGGGAATGACATTAATAGCGTTAAGTGTCCTTCTCGCAAGAATTGAACTAACGCAATGTTGCCCCAGCTGACAATTCTTCTTGCAGCAGCTGTTCCTGCTATTGAAAATCGCTCGGGCTCGATGCTGGGTCAGCAGCTTCTGGATGTGGGAGCAATGAAAATAATAATAATAATAAACATTCATCATTACCACAATTATCATCCTAATCATCATAACCACCATCTTCATCACCATCATCATCATCACCACCACCATCATCATAACCACCATCATCATCATCATCAACACCATCATCATCATCATCATCATTATCATCATCATGACCTGCACTAATTCTGTATTGACGACTGGAAAGTTAAGGACCTTTGCCATGTTCGTAGCCAGGTAGTTAAAATACTGGGCGTCATCGGAGCAGCAGTTCACTTTTAAACAAAAAATAGCGGCGGTTTTACAGTTTCCGCCCAAGACATCCTCCAACAAATAGGTCAAGGGACTGCCTCTTTAATTAATTTGGTGAGATGGTGATTATGTTGGTATCAGTGATAATATTTTAAACAACAACAACAGCAACAACAAAAGATGCAACAAAACAACAACAACATCCACAACATCAACAACAGCAACATCAGCAAATTTAAAGCCAACCTATAATCAATGCATCTCTCCGGGAACGTCAAGTTGCCGAGCTGTGCGACCACCTGGCAGAAGCTGAGAGTGCATTTGTTCATCAGATCATCCCGATGTTTCTCAATCCCATTGTCATCTTTTTGCTGCTTGTAATAATCACTCGTCGGAATTCCGGATCGGCTATTTATAGATTGCACTTTCGTAATTGGTAGGACGATCATGGTGAAGCGGGATTTCGTAGAAACGTTGTTGCCCTCGTGCGACTGTCGATATGTGTGCGTGTGTCGATGTGTGTGTGTGTGTCTGTAAAACTTTCAATTTCGTTGTGTGTGTGTGTGTTTGTGTGTTTGTGTGTTTGTGTGTGTGTGTGTGTGACCAACTTTCAACTTCGACATGAGTGTACATTACAGGACATAAGAGAGGCCAGTCGAAGTCATTATATTATTGGACATGAGTTTGCAGTCTACAATATTGAATATTGCTGGCTGTCATATAATTTTCGTCATCGTCAACTAACAGGCAGAGAAAGTTTTGTGGTTCGCAGCTTGCTCTTGAAGTCCCTCAAAAAAAGGGAAACCATGAACATGATCCGGACTTTAGTTGTAAATAAAACAACCAAAAAAGAGACGTGCCACGGCTTCGCAGCTATTTACCTCTACTTTTCTCATACGTTCCGTATTGCTTTTTGACAATGTTTCTTGAGATGGACTTTTAAACTTCCTTGCGACTTCCTTCTTTGTTGGAAACCAGGCTTCGCTTGGAAACTTACGAGGTTACGATTAAGGTCAGATAGGCAGTTTTTATGAAATGCGATAGCAGAAGATTTGGCGCAAGAGTAACTTTGAAACAGGTCTGGAACTAGAACTATTCCACATCGTCACAGTCCAGCGCAGCGATGATAGTAACTGGTGGTTTACTAATTAACTTCGAAATCAGCTGCGTTGACATTTGGTTCACAGAATGAATGATTATGAAACAAAATGTTGAATTCGCAGTTAAGTTTATAAGTTTTTAATTTTTTAAATAATAAAAAAAGAATAATAAAACGAATAAAATAATAATTAACTTCAGTAAATTTCAATCCAGTAACAAATCAACCTTAATATAATTAACATGAACAAAGGTGCACATGTTGTGTTTAAGTTTGGAGAGGCTACTGTCCATGAGGTTGGTGGCGCTTTTCAATGAGGTCACTTGTATCTGGGTCAGGTTCTGTTTAGCGGTTGGATAGTTAGATAGTTGGTTGGTTGATTGGTTTGATGGTTGGTTGGTTGGTTGGTTGTTTGAATAGTTTGTTGGTTGACCAATTGTTTAACTGATCGAAGTTTGTTGAGTGAGTGATTGCCTAGATGACTTTGTTTGATGATTGGTTGTTGATCTGATAACTGGCAGGTGCAATGGTGTAACGGCCAAGATGATTGTTCCTACTGATGCAGTGACCAGATGTGCGTGTGTGTGTGTGTGTGTGTGTATCTGTGTGTATATGCGTGTGTCTGTGTTTATGTGCGTGTGTATGTGTGTGTGTATATATATATATATATATATATATATATATATATATATATATATGTGTGTGTGTGTGTATGTGTGCGTGTGTGTAACTGACCGACACGCAGGGACCGTCAGTTGGCGACCGTTTGATGATCACCTGATCTGATTCCGCTCCTAACATGTCAATTAGGGAGAAGTCATCCAATTGGAACATACTTACAGACATCATGTTTTGGTCTGCGTATTCATTTTTTTATTATTATGCTATATGTATGAAAATTTTTATGGTGACCACTTTAAAGTGATGAGTGAAAATGATGATAGAGTGATGATGATATGGTGATTATTTTCATGGTGATTAGTATAAAATTGAGATAGTGATGACTTGACGAGAGTGAAAATAATGATAGAATGATGGTGATAATAATAATTCAGACGAATTGATAATCTTAAAGTATGAAATAAATTATGGAAAACCACTGAACTCACTTTGAATCATGCTAAATAACTGATGGAAGAAATGATAGATAAGTCCATTTTCACAATTTCGATCCCCAAACACGAGAGAATAATTAGAAGAGGATGGTGACGATGAGGATGTTGATGTTGATGATAAGGTTGATGGTGATGACGATGATGATGATGACGGTGGTGGTTCTCCTAGGACTAAAATGGAAATGTTAAAACCATGAAGAAATAATTCTACGTCCCCGGACAATGAAGTTCTGTATATGTCCAAGGTCTTACTGTGGCTGCTAAATATTTTCCTGTAACTATTTCGATTTCGGAAAAATATTTTGTGTAATTATTTTTGTTCTAAGTTTTTTTTAATTATATTGTTTCATGATGAAGAATCAGAAAGAACTTTGGAATTATAAATAATATATAAATAGAATAGGTGTATAATAAATGAAAATAAAATCTGAAAATAAATGAAATAATAAACATTAACATTCGAATGGAATGGATAGATAGATAACTAATTTTATAATTATATTATAGTTGAATTATTGATAATTGGATGAATAAATATAGATGAGTGAATTAATAATTTAATTAATTAGTAAATAAATTAATGAAAAAATGATTAATTTTAACGAACCATGATGAATTTATGTTTGTTGGTGTCAACTTTTTGTCACCATTACACTTATTAGTATTTGATTGTAATTTTGCATAAACATTTACATTCATTTTTTCCTCCCTATTTAATTATTAATCTCATTTGAATATTGCATTTCCGAATATAAATTGTAAAAAATTAATTAATTAAATAACTACAATGAGTGTTTAAGTTAAACTAGCTGAAAACTTTGTTACGAACTGTTTATTTTAGACATCACCATGGCAACTTTAGATCAATTGCTTGATGTTCATTGTTTTATTAAATATAATTAATTTTTTATTTTATTTAAATTTTTTTAGATTTTTAATAAAGCCCAATTTATTTTAAAATATTCTTTATTTAAAATTTTGCAATTTAAAAAAAATTAAGTTTTTGTAACTTTTTTTTCTTTGTGTTTTTGGAATTTCCAAAATTTCTCAAATTTTGGAAAACCCAGTTTTGGAAATTCCGATGATTGGATTAAATAATTTCCGCATTGCCTGAAATGACTTTTCGGCAGTTGAATAATTGAAATCTGAGGGAGAGATGAGTTTCCTGAATTTTTGCTAAATTAAAAAATAAAAAATTCTTCAAAAATTTAGCTTTTTTGATGAGTAATTTTTTTCTAATCGTCGAGATGATCGGTAAATAATTGTAATCGTAATGACATCGATCTGTATTAAACGTGCCATCTCCCTTCTTTGGTTGCATATTTTTAGCTTTCCTGCTGAATTTCTGTCGCTAGTTTTAGTTTGAAAAGATGATTGCCAATAAATTTTTTGGGACGGCCAGTTTGCTTTTATCCAGTTTTGCCTTGTACAAATTTTTTTATTACGTGAGTGGTGATGTTATTTTTGGAAACGGCTCGTACACTGTGTTAACGAGATCCTGTCCGACCGACATTTGGAATCAGTTTCTCTGGAAGTTTTTATTTTTGGCAGGTTTTATTGTACAGAAAACCAATTATTTTCAAAAATTTCTTAATTACTTTTTGGATATTTTTAATCTGGAAAAATCATTAAGAGCCGTCAATTTGCTCATCACGTCATCCCTGATTCTGCTAAATTTATTCTATGGACAAATTTTTAAAGATGATTTTTTTGTTTGGAATCATCTTTGTGTGGAAAAGCATGCTGAGCTGATAAATTTCGCACTTCGCTGCTTTCACATCACGTCATGGGTGCTCATCGCACTGGCCATCTTAGGTCTTGATGTCTTCACTTACGTTGGGTTCATTTCCGTGAATCAGAATGACGAGGACGAGAACTACCACATGCGTCTAACAAGACAAAAAAATGCATCTGTCAGTGGAAAACCAAATTATAAGTTTCCAGGGATCCTATTGGTGATGCTGATGTTTTGGTTGGTGCCAGGTATGAATTTTGACAGATTCGTTCAAGCCTCTTTATTTACAAGTTTTTATTTCTTTGTCACGGACTGCTACGCTAGAGTATAAATCAAATTACAATCGACATCTACTTGCTTCAAACAAACTTCTACTTAATGGTTATTACCAAAGTTATAAGAGAAACGTTTTACTAGAAAGTGAATATTTTTGTGGCCTTCTATTCGATTAACAGTTTTTGTTGCTTGATGCTTTCGTTCTTATTTCAATTTTTGCATTTGTTTTTAAATTTGTTTTACCTTTTTTTTAACCTTTACACATATTTTTGTACAAAATTAAATTGTGATTAATAAATTAAATATTTTTGTACAAACGATTTTTTTTTAGACTGATTTCACGAAGTTTTTAAATACAGAGAAGAAACGATGTCTCAGTCAGTTTTCACATTGAAATTATTTTAAGAAAGTAAGAAAGAATTGGAAAAAAATTTGAAAAAAAACAGGCAAAGTAGTATCATAAAAATGAATAAAGACAAGCAAAGTAGTATCATAAAATGAATAAAGATAATTTTTTTCAAAAATTTTAAAAATTCTCAATTTGATTTCATTGCGTTATCAATGACTGATTAAAAAGCATCAAATTAAACTTGTAAAATAGGATGGGCAAATGACGTCATGTTAACAGTAGTTTATTTAATTGCCTGTTAGCTAATTAGCCGGTTTAAAAGTTATATTCAAATCTTATCAAATAATTTGACCAAATATCATACGCAGGCTAAACTAAATAAAGAAATAGATAGATATGTGTAGTTATAATACATTTATAATGTTGTATTTACACATTCAAATTGTACAATTGTGTTATGTTGTAGTCTCAAATTATTTTGAATTCTCTCAGAAAAATTTAAACATATTACTCTATACTAATTACTTTTATCAATAATTTTAAAAAAAATTTTCATCGCGATATCGTTGATGACGATTGCGACCTGAAAGAAAATTTTTAAAATAGGATGGAAAACTTGCTACGGAATCGTTGGAGGAAATGACGTCATGCTAGCGGTATTCTATACTATACGGAATTCTATACTATACGGAATTCTATACTATACGGAATTCTATACTATACGGAATTCTATACTATACGGAATTCTATACTATTCTATACTATACGGAATTCTATACTATACGGAATTCTATACTATACGGAATTCTATACTATACGGAATTCTATACTATACGGAATTCTATACTATTCTATACTATACGGAATTCTATACTATTCTATACTATACGGAATTCAATACTATTCTATACTGTACGGAATTCTATACTATTCTACACTATATCCCTTCAACTTCCACACCAAAAGAACAAGCTTTTTCAAAATCTGGAAAGCTTGTAGATATAAAAAGAAATGATTGCGAGATAGCTCAAATTGAAGGTTGTGTGTGTTTAAATGATTGGATGGAATTAATTAGCAAATAAAACATGTGTATATGTTCTAATAAAATATTTTTAAAACTAATTCATTGATATCGATATTGGGGATATTCGTGTATAAAGCGAGCAAAATTTTAATATAGAAGCGCTTATAAATCTATGCATATTGGCTCAGCTTGGCATGGCTCGGATTGAAATTGGATGTTAAGCTAGGTGTGGTCTCAAACTATTTGGAATTCTTCCAGAAAAATTTGAACTGCGTGCGCACATATGTAGCACTGATTACTGTTGCTTTTATAATGAATTTTTATACCATATGTACAAAGCGAGTAAAATTTTAATATAAAAGCGCTTATAAATCCACGCATATTGGCTCAGCTTGGCTTGGCTCGGCTTGGTATTGGATTTTAAGCAAGGTGTGGTCTCAAACTATTTGGAATTCTACCCGATATATATATATAATATATATATATATATATATTCATCGGAACTTCAATATATATATATATATATATATATATATATGTATATGTATATATATATAAAGATACTAAAATTCATGTATACAAATAATTAATAATTTTATATGTTTATATAAAAAGCAATATGGCAGATTTAACCAGCCAACCAGAAAGTCTCGAAGGCGTTCGTTCGTTGACGTCAATTTAGTACGGTTAGCGTTGTTGTTAAGACTGTATAATAGTGTAGTACATACATTAAATAAGTTTTTTACTGATGTGAATGATTGAAATGATGAGAATGTATGGTAGAAACGAGTATAAATAGGAGCTGAGAAAACATGAAAATTTTTATACCATATATACAAAGCGAGTAAAATTTTAATATAAAAGCGCTTATAAATCCACGCATATTGGCTCAGCTTGGCTTGGCTCGGCTTGGTATTGGATGTTAAGCAAGGTGTGGTCTCAAACTATTTCGAATTCTACCCGATATATATATATATATATATATATATATATATATATTCATCGGAACTTCAATATATATATATATATATATATATATATATATATGTATATATATATATATATATATAAAGTAACTAAAATTCATGTATACAAATAATTTTATATGTTTATATAAAAAGCAATATGGCAGATTTAACCAGCCAACCAGAAAGTCTCGAAGGCGTTCGTTCGTTGACGTCAATTTAGTACGGTTAGCGTTGTTGTTAAGACTGTATAATAGTGTAGTACATACATTAAATAAGTTTTTTACTGATGTGAATGATTGAAATGATGAGAATGTATGGTTGAAACGAGTATAAATAGGAGCTGAGAAAACATGAAAATCAGATCAGGCATTCTGTCTCGCTTAAGGCTTGAAGCGGTCTGCCTGATCTCATTTTTTTATTTTTTTATTTTATTTATTTTATTATATAGAGTTATATAGAGTTGCGCGGCTATATATGTTTGTCTGTGGTTTGTATGTTTGTATTTTGCATTTTTTTATTTTAGGTGGGTTCTTTAGCGGTTGCTCATACATACATACATGCATCATGTTTGTTTGAGTGGTAGTATTTTATGTTCTGTTTTACTCCTTTTTCTCTTTCTTCATGAGTCTTAAGTTAAGTTAATGAAACATAGGTAGGTGAGGTAAAAATTAATTTATTATATAGGTAGGCTAGGGCATAAGGTTATTTAGTTACATAAGTAGGTTAGGGACTTCTATTCTTTTACTCTTACTTGGTTGTGTGTTTTTTGTTTTGTGTTCTGTTTTTGTTTTGTTTCACACCATACATTCAGCAGGTATGCGGTGGTTTCTGGTTTTAGTGTGTTTTTTATTGTATGAATGTGGTAGTTTGCATGGTTATATAGAGTTATATAGAGTTATATAGAGTTATATAGAGTTATATAGAGTTATATAGAGTTATATAGAGTTATATAGAGTTATATAGAGTTATATAGAGTTATATAGAGTTATATAGAGTTATATAGAGTTATATAGAGTTATATAGAGTTATATAGAGTTATATAGAGTTATATAGAGTTATATAGAGTTATATAGAGTTATATAGAGTTATATAGAGTTATATAGAGTTATATAGAGTTATATAGAGTTATATAGAGTTATATAGAGTTATATAGAGTTATATAGAGTTATATAGAGTTATATAGAGTTATATAGAGTTATATAGAGTTATATAGAGTTATATAGAGTTATATAGAGTTATATAGAGTTATATAGAGTTATATAGAGTTATATAGAGTTATATAGAGTTATATAGAGTTAGAGTATAAATCCTATATAGATACCTTTCTTTGAGGTTCTTTTCTTTGCCGACTGGTCGGCTTCTTTGCGTTTCTCTATTTTCATTTAAATTAATTAAATAAATAAGATTCGTTCATTCATTTAGGTTCTTTCAGGTTCATTCAATCAGGTTGAAGCTTCCGGAGGAGTTCATCGTGGAAGATCAGAATGGTTGTGATGTCACGCTACGTTCGTTTATTCAGTGTCAAAGAATGCACGCCTGGCTGGGGTTCGTTTTACGGTTTCTTTGCGGTTTCTCTTTTTGCCAATTGGCTGGCTTTTCCGGCTGGCGTATTTCACCGCGGCTCGTTTCTCTATTTTCATTTAAATTAAATAAATAAGATTTTTTCATTTCATTCAGGCTGAAGCTTCCAGAGGAGTTCATCTTGGAAGATGTCAGGCTACGTTCATTCATTCGGAGGCAAAGAATACACTCCTGGCTGGGATACGTTTTACTCTTTTTTCTCTGTAATTTAAAAATAAGTAAGAATGCTTACACGCACACACACACACACAATTACATTAAGTAGCTATTTAGGTAGGTTAGATAGGCATAATTTTAATTGTAGGTAGGATAGATAGGAAGCATCCAACACTAATGTAGTTGAATAGGTAGGCGCGTAAGTTTATCGCTTCTATTTATTCTTGCATCTACATTACACGCATTAGCGAATTACACACACACAAACACATACATAAACACATATATTAGTATTTGAGCGTAATTTTATTTTCAATACACATTCTAATTTATTGTTACTAAGGTTGAGAGTAATTTAATTTCATAGGTAGTTAAGGGCAATAATGTAATTCTAGGAACAATCTTGTAATGTAAATTAAAACGCTGTATGTGTATCGATAGGTAGATTAATTATAAGTTTTACATTATTATTATTATGTCGGAACCCAAGGCATTACGTAGGTGGTGGGGTGGGTGCCGAAAGGCCAATGAATTGGGCTCTTGAGTTTTTTTTAATTTTAGGTAAGTTAAGGCCATAATGTAATGAATAGGTAAGTTAAGGCTACGTTGTAACACATACTCATTTATAGATTTCATGTTTAGGTTTTATATTATTATTACTAAGTTGGAGCCCAAGGCATTACGTAGGTGGTGGGGTGGGTGCCGAAAGGCGAATGAATTGGGCTCTTGAGTTTTGTAATTTTAGGTAAGCTAGGGCTTAATTGTAATAAATAGGTAAGCTGAGGGTACGATAGCCGATAGACTCTGAATTTCAAAGTCCGTTGTCAGAGGTAAGCCTTGGTGGCCAGTGGTGAACCGGCAATGGTTTACTATCCGGACGGCAATGGTTTACTATCTGCACGGTAATGATTTACTATGCGGCATGGCCATAGTCTACTACCCGCACGGCTTCCGGACGGCAAATGGTTTACTATCCGCACGGCAATAGTCTACTATCCGCACGGCAATGGTTTACTATCCGGTGCCCTGGCTGTCGGTGAACCTCTGTGCAAAGGAGGGAGAATGAAGGGGTCTTTCGACTATCGTACCATTAACAATTTAATATAGATTAGTTAAGGTAATTGAATAAGTAGATAGGATTATTTTTATTAAGCAATTTGAGATGCAGGCACCGCTAAGTTTTCTGATGAGAATTTTCTCTTTCTCCATTCCACGGGCTGTGTCTCAACAACAATCTCGAGGAGGACTGGCACCAGTTTTGGAGGACAACGTAGGAACCGGACTGCATTCAACATTCTGCCTTTGTCGAATGGACGACGGTAAGTTTTTTTTTACATTTTAATCTATTATTTTCAGTTATTATTTATTTGCCATTATTTCCATTTTATAATTTTTTGCTTCTAAGATTCTAACATTCATTTACTACTACGCTAATAAAAAAATTGTCTACAGAATGATGAGAGGTGGGCAGTGGTGGGAGTCAGCACGTTTCAGATGGTGGTCTCATGATGATTTAAGTATGATGGTGGTGTAGGAAGAATCAGCGCGTTGGCTGTTCGACTGACGCTCAGAAGTTCGGATGAAATCTTGTGTGCCGATCTGAATGTGGTGGTCGGTGCGGTCGGTGCAATGGATTGAAGTAACGACGATTTTTGAAGTAAGGTTTAGTTTCGTTTTTTTTATTTTTCTCATTCATTCATTTTTTCCTCAATCTTTCAAATTATTCTTCCATTAATTGACGTTAATTCGTTCTATTCATTCATTCGTTCGTTCGTTCGTTCGTTCGTTCGTTCGTTCGTTCGTTCGTTCGTTCGTTCGTTCGTTCGTTCGTTCGTTCGTTCGTTCGTTCGTTCGTTCGTTCGTTCGTTCGTTCCTTTGTTCCTTGATTTACTACTAAACTAATAAAAATAACTTTTTACAGAATGATGAGAGGTGGGATGTGGTGGGCGTCAGCACGTTTCACATGATGGTCTCATGATGATCGTTCCGATGACAATTTGAAGAAAACAACAAAGTTTGAAGTATGGCTTAGTTTTTTTTTATTTTTCTCATTAATTTTATCACTATCTTTCAAATTATTCCTCCACTAATTGATTCATTCTATTCATTCTTTAAATCATTTAATTCATCATTTATTCGTTCGTTCCTTGTTTCTTGATTTACTACTAAGCAAATAAAAAAATTTTGTTTACAGAATGATGAGAGGTGGGCAGTGGTGGGAGTCAGCACGTTTTAGATGGTGGTCTCATGATGATTTACATATGATGATGGTGGTGTAGGAAGAATCAGCTCGTTGGCTGTTCGACTGACACTCTGAAGTTCGGATGGTATTTTGTGTGCCGACCAGATGGTGATGGTCGGTGCAATGGAAAGTACAGTAACGACGATTTTTGAAGTAAGGTTTAGTTTCGTTTTTTATTTTTCTCATTCGTTCATTTTATCACTCAACCTTTTAAATTATTCTTCTATTAATTGATTCGTTAATTCATTCTATTCATTAATTGAATCATTGATTTATTAATTCATTCATTCACTCATTCATTCAACCAATTATTTAATCATTCAGTTAATCATTTATTCGATCGTTCCTTTGTTCTTTGATTTACTAATACGCTATTAAAAAAATGTCTACAGAATGATGAGAGGTGGGCTGTGGTGGGCATCAGCACGTTTCAGATGGAGGTCTCATGATGATCGTTCCGATGACAATTCGAAGATAACAATAACGACGGTTTTTGAAGTATGGTTTAGTTTCTTTTTTTTATTTTTCTCATTCATTCATTCATTTTATCACTATCTTTCAAATTATTCCTCAGTTAATTTATTCATTGATTCATTCTATTCATTCATTAAATCATTGGCTGATTAATTAATTAGATAATTTATTCATTCAACCAATCGTTCAATCATCCAGTTAATCATTTATTCGTTCATTCCTTTGTTTCTTGATTTACTACTTCGCTAATTAATAAAAACTTGTCTACAGAATGATGAGAGGTGGGCTGTGGTGGGCGTCAGCACGTTTCAGATGGTGGTCTCTGATGATCGTTCCGAGGACAATTCGAAGGTAACAACAACAACAGTAATAATAATAAATATTACCGAGAAATATTTTGCCGTCGTACCATAGAAAGTACTCGAATTTGAACAAACGATTGGAATGTTTTGGAGTGATTGGAGTGGATTGTTATCTCAATAACATAATTTGCCTATTGCTTTTTTTCCAATGGCTTGGTTTTATTTTAAAATATTATTTTTTTTTTCAGATTTAGTATTTTTCAGTATCCGGTCAAACTCACGATGCGTGCCAGATGATGGTCGGTGCAATGGAGGTTCATCCGTAGTGAAGAAGTTTCTGGGGAGAGTGCACACGCGCGCATGTATACAACACACATACACACATCAATACAACACACACATATACAACATCCATTTTTCGGTGTTGTCGTTGTTGTTATGCTTCTCTTCAACTTTCTATTTTCTTTACCGGACTTTAATTTAATTCGTAGGTAAGTTAGGGATTGAGATGAGTTGGACAATCGTAGGTAGGCTAGAGCTTAACATTATTTAAAGAGTTTCTAATAAAAAAAATAAAATTATACAAAAAAGGCAAATTAAAAACGTTAAAATATGTAAAATACAATACCTGAAACATGTAAAATTTCTAAAATTTAGAAACACAAATTTGTAGGTAGATGAGATGAGCTAATCATTATAAGTAAGCTAGGGCCCTGAGAGTAATTTAATTGTAGGTAGGTGACTGACTACTATTCTTACGACTTTTTACTATTTATTTGTTATGTGTTTGTTTATTTTTGCTTCACACTAGCACACCAACAAAACATAATAAAATTTTATTTCGTCGTCGCCTTAAATTTTACTTTTTTGAACTATCTTTCTAATAATGTTTATTTATTTATTTGTAAAATCTTGACTGGTTTCTAGTTTTTTATTTCGGTTATATAATTTTTGGATATTTCTTGATTTACTTTGCATATATGCGTGTATAAATAATTACTGTTTGTTATGTTGATTTAGTCATTATGATATGCTGTGAAATGTTTTTACTAAATGGTCACCAAAAACTACTGAGAAGTGCTATATTTGTTTGTGTAAAATCCGAATTTTAAAAAAATTGACATTTTAAATTTTAATTTTCCTTCATTTTTCATTTTTCATTGATGTCAAATAAAAGCAATTGTTGTGTTTTTCTTTTTTACTAAAATCTCGAAATTGTTTGTATGTACGATCAAATGTTTGTTTGCGCTTCAGCAAACTTTGCAATTTCTTTTTACACTTTATTTCGTATATTCATAATTCGTTCGTTCATTTGGTTCATTCGTTTGGTTCATTCAATTGGCTTCATTGATTATAGTTGATTGATTAATTGATTAGTCGATTGGTTGGTTGATTAGTTCAGTATATGAATGATTGAATGGTTGGTTGGTTGATTGATTGATTGTTCGGTCTGTTGATTTGATTCAGCGGTTGATTGATTGATTCGGCGGTCGGTTGTCTGGTTAATTGATTGTACAATATCAAACAGTATCTTATTGAACAAGAAGATATCATTAAATGGAATAAGTTACTTTTATCAACAATGTAAACAAATTTTCATCGCAATATCGATGATGATGCTTGTGACCTGACTGATCAAAAAACATCAAAGAAATTTTTTAAAATAGGATAGATAATTTGTTATGGAATCGTTGGAGAAAATGACGTCATGCTAGCAGTAGTTATTTAACTGTATGGTAGTGAATTAGCCGGTATGAATGTTTGATTCAATTCCTATCAAATAAATTTCACCAAATATGATATGCACATAGACTGACTGACTGACTGACTGACTGACTGACTGACTGACTGACTGACTGAAGAGTGACTATAGTTCAATCATAGTAAGCCAAACCATGGCTTCAATAAGCCAATGTATTTCACCACACAAAAAACAATTTCTATATTTATATCAATAAAAATAATTATGACATGAATATATTAATTTATTTAAAGCATTTTATGTACAAAAAACTGCTATCACACAGTTGTATGAGAATGGGCAAGCCACTGCAGTAAGCCAACGTATAATTTCTGCAACCAATTTCTATGAGCACTTAGAATGAACAGTGATTTCCTATTCACTACAATTTTCATTCCCGAAAATTAGGTATTATCTAATCCCATGGGAACCATGGAATTAACGCAATTCCCGTTCCCATGATCACCTCTAATCTACATGCACTACGTATTTCTTGTCGATAACTACCCCTGGAAAGATTGCAGGAAAAAGCAATCGCCTTCAAAAACGAACATTTGAAAAGTCCTTGCGTCACTTGTTGAATATCACCACATTTCAACCACTACAAAGTGTTAAAGATCGGGTTTTGTAGAGGTCTATGGTTGCCATTGTCTTGAAAGGATAAGGCACGAGAGAGAAAGAAGGTATTTCTGAAATATTAAGTAAAAAATTGTAAAACAAATGTGGAAAAGGGACCCCAACTGTTTTAAAAACCAATTTTTATTCTGATTACAAAATAACTAGAGTGCGGTGTTATTTTTTTGCTCCAGGGCCTACCCACCTCTAACTCCGGCCCTTTATTGGGGTATTGTTAACGCTCTTTACCATACAATGGTAAGATCAAAAAAGTGAATTCGATTAAAAAGCTCTTACTAACTTTACAGGTGAAAAGAATGTTATTTTTTTTATTAAATTTATGATTTATTCGATTTATTTTTTAAATTGAAATAAATCGAACATTCTCTTGTTTATAACTATTTACTAAACACTGATTTAAATAGCGAAATTTTCAAAAATCATTCCTGACGTGATTTCGGTTTTTTTAAAAAAGTTACCAATTCGGAATTACGAATTAATAATTAATAATATTTAATTATTACTAAATTACGGATTCGTAATTAGTTAAAGATAGAATTACGGATTAAGATATTTAAAATTAATGAGTGAATAATTTTTAAATACATGTTTAAATTAAAATTATAAATGTTTAATGGTTCAGCTGCACTGAATTATCAGCAACAAGCTTACCATCGAAATCCGGACAAGTCAGAAAACAACCCCAACAATTATTGTAACATGAGCAACTCCTCGTCCTCCATACTAATCGAAAGCTTTGACGGCCACCACTATTCAGAAGATCAGTTAACAACAAATCCAGAAATTGAATCAAACACTAATCCGTACCAACAACATCATTATCATCACGGGAATTTTAACCCCCACCATCAACACACACCATCTTGTTCTCATCACAACACCATCGGCAGCACGAATCAACCACCTTACTATCCTTCAGTTGTCACTTGGAATTTAAATCGGTACTTACGAAAATTAGGCCTACCCGTACCCCACAGATACTGTACCAAAATGTGGTTCGTGAAGGACTGCGGGGGCTACGTGGCTGCCGGATTTACGTGGTCTCTTCTGTTTTGCGGGGAGGCAATGGTACTGATGAATTGCTTTGCTTCGACTATCACTCCACTGTCCTATTTTTATGCAGGACTGTCTGTTCTTCTGGCTCTGTTGGCCTTCTTCAGTCACTGCCAGGCCATGTTCACCGATCCAGTCTGTCAATCATATTTTGAAATATTCATTTCTTTTTTTATTTATTTTATTCAATTACGAATTCAACAGCCATTTTATAGTTTTTATTTAAATTTAAAACATTTTTTTTTATTGCAAGCACGTATCCCTTTGATAGTTTTTTGAGTTTTTCTATTTATGTTACATATATATTAATTGTCTCCACATGTACATAAACACACACGCCCACACAGACATAAACATACACAGACACAAACACACACAATCAAATACCCAAAGACATAAACACACACACACACACATATTTTTCATAGATGTAATTATTTAAAAGCTTCGAACAAAATCACCAAGGGTGCTATCCCCAGAGGAAATGCAACACCCGAGAACATCGCCAAGTTGGAATTCCCAGAGGGCAAGACCATTTTGAGGTGTGTCAAGTGTGATTCCATCAAACCTGACAGGGCACATCACTGCAGGTTGGGACGGAATTTTTTAATTTCCATAATTTTTTTTCACCTAATTCTTCGTTTTGAAACTCCTCTAATGTATTTTTCAAATTTATCTTTTAAACAAATTGTTTTTAAGAATTTAAAAGAGAATTCGTTATTTTGAAAAAATGGACGTATTTGAATTTAAAAATAAACTGTTAACAAAGCTAGTTCTACTACTACTACTGCTACTACTGCTGCTGCTACTACTACTACTACTGCTGATATTAATTACAATAGTAATAAAATTAATAATTTTGAGATTTGTAATCTTTGGTAGCACTTGCAAACGATGCATTAAAAAGATGGACCATCATTGTCCGTGGGTGAACAACTGCGTCGGAGAGTGCAATCAAAAGTTCTTTGTTCTCTTCACTGTTAGTTCTTTGTTTGTTTTTTACTGTTAACATGTAAACAAAATGTTAATAATCTTTTTGAAAATAATTTTAAAAAATAATGACGTAAAGTCGTTTGTTTGTTTATTAAATGAACTTCCACACCATACCACACCAAACCACACCAAACCACACCATACCACACCAAACCACACCAAACCACACCACAAAGGCTTACATATGTTCCCTATGCATCCTGGGTCTCATCTTGGCTATCTCCACATTAGTTACATGTGCTACCAATGCCTACGAAGGTTCTTTTTATTGTAGCCTTTAAACAAATTTTAACGTTCTTAATAATATTTTTTCATAATATTTTTATAACTATTTAAAAATTATATCATTTATATAGCGCCTTTTTATGGGAGCAATTTTCGACAATGTTTAAATTGCTATACAATGGTACTTCCAAAAGCCAAACGTCATACAAGGTTGGCAGGTGGTCTGTTAGCATTTGAACCCAGTCTCTTTAACAAACACTGAAGGGCGAGGGCACTTTACTTTTAGGCCATTGTGGCATCTGTTCTTAATTTAGTCATTTAAATATGTTTGATCGTTCGTTCGTTTGTTTGCAGATTTAATAATTGTTTGTATGTTCGTTTGTTTGTTTGTTTGTTCGTTTGTTTGTTTGTTTGTTTGTTAAAATTATTTTTTTTTCAAATTATTAAACTGAAGCTTTAAAGAGCATGAGGCCTGATGGTAAAGAACTACCCGATATGTTTCTTGAGTTGAATTGTAATTATCAATTTTATTATTTTAGTTTGTTCTTCATTCATCTATTCATTCATCTATTCATTTGTTCATTCATTCATTCATTCATTCATTCATTCATTCATTCATTCATTCATTCATTCATTCATTCATTCATTCATTCATCGCTCTATCGCACATCACCATATTATTGCTTATCACTTTCGCTTTCACTCATTCACATAATTTTTGTACATTTATTCATTTTTAAACTGCCTAAGGCGTGTCTATGAAACTGCCTAAGGCATGTCTATGAAACTGCCTAAGGCATGCCAGCAAACTACCATTCAATCACAGCACATATTCGCAGCGAGTTTTACTGGTTACCAGACCAGCTAGTCTGCTGCAGAAGAGAATACAAAATCGCAACGTTCGGAGATACGAGATGATGACGTGTGGTTATCATCGTCGCCACCATTACTTCCGCCACCAATATCTTCACGATCACCACCATCATAATCACCACCATCATCTTCGTCATCACCATCACCACCACCACCCAGGTTGCAACTACTCTCTCCCTATCACCCTCCTCATCTCGATTGGCCTCATCATGGAAAGTTTATTGTTCGGTCTGTTCACGGCCATCATGTGCGGCACTCAGATGGCCTCCATCTGCTCTGATAAGACTGTTTGAGTTTTGTTTGTTTGTTTGTTTTGTTTGTTTGTTTGCATGTTTGTATGGTCGCTTGTTTGTTTGTATGGTTGTTTGTTTGTATGGTTGTTTGTTTGGTTGCTTGTTTGTATGGTCGCTTGTTTGTTTGTATGGTTGTTTGTTTGTATGGTAGCTTGTTTGTTTGTATGGTTGTTTGTTTGTATGGTTGTTTGTTTGGTTGCTTGTTTGTATGTTTGTTTGTTTTGTCTGGCTGCTTGTTTGTATGGTCGCTTGTTTGTTTGTATGGTTGTTTGTTTGGTTGCTTGGTTGCTTGTTTGTATGTTTGTTTTGTCTGGCTGCTTGTTTGTATTGTTGCTTGTTTGTTTGTTTGTTTGGTTGCTTGTTTGTATTGCTGCTTGTTTGTTTGTATAGTTGCTTCATTTGATTGCTTGTTTGTTTGTTTGGTG
>NW_008705398.1:1524915-1527415 GCF_000326865.2 Helobdella robusta | reverse complement strand
AGAATCAATAACAAAAATAATAATAATAATAGTAGTAGTAGTAGTAGTAGTAGTAGTAATAATAATATTATTAATTATGTTATAATTTTATAATGTCCGTTATTTATTATATTATAATTGTTACTAGTGCCTTTTCTTTGAGGAAGCTTTTGTATTTATCTATTTATTGATATGAGTATGTTTGTGTGTATGTTTATGTATGTGTGTGTGTGTGTGTATGTGCGTATGTGTGTATGCATGTTTGTGCGTGTGTGTCTATGTATGTGTGTGTGTGTGTGTGTGTAATTATGTGTGTGCTGTGTGGTTTTATACTCGTTACATAAGCTAATATTATTTTTTGCGTTATCAACAATACAATGGTAACAATATTTTTATGTTATTAATTCGTTTGTAACGCTAGAATTATATATATATATATATATATATATATATATATATATATATATATATACAACAAATACATACAATATGTTTGTATATATTTATGTATATATATATCTATATATATATATATATATATATATATATATATATATATAAAGGTTAGAAAAAGACCATAATTGATGCAATATTTGATGAAATCTATCGAATTTTTAGCGAAAAATTTGGTAGGTTTTATAAAATATAGCATTTGTATGTATATTTTAATGTATATGTTAATGTATGTTAATATATGTTGATGTATATGTTAATGTATATGTATATTTTATTCAACTTAGGTGCTTGTTACTTAGCATGTTGGCTATGATAATAAAATTACGTATCGAATGTTGTCTGTTTTGTTTGTACACAAAAATTGTATAGATGTATATTTAACGTACAATGTGGGTATGTGTTGGTGTGCATATATATATATATGTGTGTGTGTGTGTGTGTGTGTGTGTGTGTGTGTGTGTGTGTGTGTGTGTGTGTGTCTGTGTATGTATGTGTATGTTTTGTTGACATATTGTTGGTTGCTTAGCGACGGTGCACTTTAACCGGGTGCTTTGTTTGTTGTGGTGTTCTGACATTTGTTGCTTTTTAAATGCGATACGTTTTATGCGTTTGTATGTGTGAGTGTGTGTGTGTGCTTGTGTGTGTGTTTGTGCTTGTGTGTGTGTGTGTGTGTGTATCTTTAAACACTGGTGTGTGTGTTTGATTAAAGACGCCGAGTTCTTTAGTGGGTCTGGGAAGTAAAAAAATATGTCAAATTCCAGGCGTGGATTGAGATTCTTTTTTTTCTTTCATTTTTCTTTTTTTTTGTTTTTTTTTTTGTTTCGAGTGTTTTGTTTGTTTTTCTACTGCAAAACCTCTGACGATATATCGCTTAAGTAAGTTCGTCACAATTGGATCATTTATTTTTTTTTCTCGTTCATGTTAAATATATATATTTTTTTCTGAAGTCCTTCGCTTCGTCGAATCGCAATTTTTTCATTCGTAAAAAAATTCGTTTTTCGGGCTTCTTATCATGGCATGTGTTTATTCGGTGTACACACACACACACACAAACTCACACACACAAACACACACATGAAAACACACGCGCGCGCGCACACACACACACGCACGCAACATTGAATAAAATAAAAATGCGTTCATTCTTTGTTCTTACGTCTAATGAAGTTATCTCTTTGTTTGAAAAAATTGCGAAAGACACACATTTACCTGTTTTTATTGTATGTGATTGTATGTTTATTTTTTTATATGTTTTCACGTGTGTGTGTGTGTGTGTGTGTGTGTGTGTGTGTGTGTGTGTGTGTGTGTGTGTGTGTGTGTGTAGTTGTTGGCGGATATGTTGTTCATCTGTGTACGTGAACAGAATTTTTATTCAAATTGCCAGCAATTATCATCATAAGAATTGAAGAATTGAACAGCAGCTGCTCGCGAGACACTCAGAGATGAGAGTTCAGAGATGGACGAGATAGATATGTCCTAACATTTGCATGTTGCACTTTCGCATGTGGCCAGCGAAGTTCTTTTCTGATTCGAACCCGGCTCTGAAACACGAGGACTGCAACCATCACACTGTTTCGCTCCTGTGTATCAACGTATGATGACGGATACCACTGAATTTGAACCCGGCAACTATAACATACATGGGAAACAGGCATTTCTATCTTCCCACTCATGTATCTATATATTCACATCGGCATATGTATAGAGATTATTATGTATGTATAATACAAATATTTGTCTTACGCATATCACGGTTGTTTGTTTCAGCATGAATTTGAGCAAAGTATGTTTGCCATTGCTGAAGCACGCATATGCCTAGTTGTATATATACAAAGAATTGATTGTATATATATATATATATATATATATATATATATATATACAGGCGATAATGCATTTATACAAAAAGTTGTATATATGCACCAACATTGTACATACACCAACGTTTTAAATACACCAACTATGTATTGCATATACACCAACATTGTATACACAGCAACTTTGTATATACACCAACATTGTATGCATACAAAAATTGTATGCATACAAACATTGTATGTATACA
>NW_008705398.1:1514915-1519915 GCF_000326865.2 Helobdella robusta | reverse complement strand
ATAATATTATTGATTTAAATGTTTTTGGAAAAATATAGTAGCTGTCGTAATGATAACAATGAGCAAAAAATACATTCCACATTTGCAGTCGAACCGAGTCAATGCAACATAGAAGACGCGCACTTTCCCACTGCGCCATTACAAAAAAAAATTTTTTCACCAGGTGGCCAACCGGATGGCCTACAGCGGAAGTTCGGATCACACGGCTCGCTCCTGGGTTATCGAGTTTGGGGATTGTGCCCGGGTCTATAAGGGGCACGAACATACGATCAGCTGTCTAAAATATAAGGATGGATTGTGTTAGTGCATGCATGCATGGATGAATGGATGGATGGAAGGATGACTAAATGGATAGGCGAATTAATGAATGACTCGCAGATTTGTTAACAAGCTGAATTATAACAAATATTTTTTAGAGGATCCAATCAACCAGCCAACAACATAACACACAGCGCTTACAAATACGCGAAGTCCAACAAAACATAAAATCGACGGTGATCTCTGCGCATTTGAGCCCGGTACATGCGACAGCAAAGCCAGGTGCTCTAACCATTACACTACCAGCATGATTGTTACATTTTGACAGTGTTCACTGGCAGCGGGGATGGGACTGCCATGTGTTTTGGATCGAAGTCCGGAACACTCCTGAGAACTTTTAAGGGCCATGAAGTGTCCGTCAATGCTATCCAAGTTAGTGTCTCTCTCTCTCTCTCTCTCTCCCTCCCTCTCTCTCTTCTTACTTTCTTTCTTTCACTTCTTTTTGTATTCTTCTTATTCACAGTTTTTAGATTTTAGATTAAAAAATGCATTGAGTGTTGGAGTTTTATATAACAAATAAGTAATAACCTAATTAATCAATTATAACCTAATTAATCAATTAACTATCCAATCAATCTCGATCGATCAATCAACCAACCAACCAACCAACCAACCAACCAATCAACCAACCAACCAACCAACCAACCATTCAACCAACCAACCAACCAACCAACCAATCAGATAGCAGACGGCCGATTGTATACAGCATCTTACGACAAAACGTTGAGGGCTTGGGACATTTTCGGCCTGAAAGAACTCGTCATCATGAAGAAGGGCAACGTTTTCGAGACCGATGACGTCACCACCAATAATAATAATAATAATAATAAGGTTTTTAATTTTTTTAGCGGTAACAATCGTAATAATAGCAATGATAATAATAATAACAATAATATCACAAAAAGAGGCATGGATGAATTCGATGATGATTATCAGTAATGATAATGATGACGATGGTGATGATGATGATATTCATTGAACTTTTTTTCAAATTCAATCTAAAATTAGCTCACACTGATATAAACATTTTTTAAAAATATATTCAAAAATATTTTTTAAAATCTTATCATATTCATTAATGTGATTTCGTTTTATTAATAGATATTAATTGTATTTTCCTGGTTTATGGTATATGTATGAATGCATGTATGTATGTATGTGAGTGTGTATGTATGTATGTGTGTATGTTTGTTTGTATGTATGTATGTATGTATGTATGTGTGTATGTATGCATGTATGTGAGTGTGTATGTTTGTATGTATGTATGAATGTATGTATGTATGTATAAGTGTGTGTGTATGTATGAATGTATGCATACGCATGTATGTGTGTGTGTGTGTCTGTCTGACTGTATGTATGTATGTATGGCTCAAGTTAATTTATTGATATACAGTATAAAATACGTGATTTATTTATTAAATGTTTAATTTTTAATACTTTAAAAAATGAAAAAAGACGATTGTTTGCAAGTTGAAATTAAATTTTAAAAAACTAAATCAAATAAATTAAAAAATAATTTCTTATTTTATTGCAATTAATATATGTGTGTGTGTGTATGCAATGTGAAAGTGTGTGTGTGAGTATGTGTGTGTGTGTGGATGTGTGTGTGGTGTGTGTGTGTGTGTGGTGTGTATGTCTAAACCGATTTTATAATATTTAAAAGCAGCTAACTTAAACTTGAAAAGGGTCTCAAAAAGTTGAAACCGCGAGAGTAGATTTAAATAAATAGAAACGTAGTAAAAACGGGAGTAAATAACTAGTAAAATAAATAAAACATGAAAATACCTCAAATAAATATTACAAATTAATACTTGAAAATAAAGTATTTTTAAACTGAAAATACCTTTGGCAATAATTGCATAAATAAATACGGTGATTTTTAAAGTTGCGATTTTTTTTATATAATTTGTTCTAACTCTGTTCTAACACTGCCTACAACTTCCCAATTCTCTCAATCAATATCTCCAACTTTTTCTCAACCCTCTCCACTGAACTCTTCACTTTCTCCAACTCCCCGCTCACTCCAACATCCTCAACATCTTTCCCTCTCTCTCTGACGTCATCATCTCCACTTGTGACGTCATCGTCACTTCCGACAGACGGGTCTATTACGTCATCCTTCATCAGTCTCAAGTGGTAACGGTTACCGACTTCTTTGAAAACTCGAGATTCTAAACCGAGAATTTTTCTGAATTGGAAGAAAGCGGAACCGTATTTTTCACCCGGTAGCGGTCTTCGGTACGGTTTTATCGTTTCGGCATTTTGTTGTTGTTGTTGCCGGCTGTAATGTCTTTGTTTGTTTTTGTCGTCCAAATGCTTCTTCAGCAGGATGAGCCATGCGACTTCTTTTATGAATTTCAAATTGACTCTGAAATCAAATTTAAAATTAAATTATGATTAGATTTATAGAAATATATTTTAAAAATAATAAAATCTTTGAACTGCTTTGAATGTTTAAGTTCAAATTAAATTAGGTTGAACAAATATAATTAATTAATAATGATATTTAAAAAAAATTTTGTGGAAGTTTTTATTACAACCAAAACATTGAAGCTAGCTCTAAGGCCCTAAGGAAGCAAAGGTAGACAAACTACGGCGGCCCGCGAATCTATTTTATGCGGCCCGCAAGGCCTTGTTCGCCAAAAAAGATCGTCAGCCAGACATTAGGACCAAAAGAGAAGCCGCAATTTTTCTAAATTAAAATTCTCCCCGGGTCGAAAAAATTAGCTATTTAAATGCATATGCGGCCCTTCAAAGGTAAAATAGATCTCAACACGAAAAGTTTGCCCACTACTGCCTCAAGGTATTAGCGCAATTTTTTAATCATCTGAAAACATACGCAGTGTAATACAGAAAAAGCAGAAAGTTCATTTTAAAAAATGGCGGTAGGGCATTTAAAAAGTTTGGTGTATAAAATTAGTGAAACTAGCAACTTTTATTTGCACCAAGACGAAGATCAGTTGATGACATCATCATAAAATAATAAATAGGCCACCGTATTCTACATGTTGTTGAAATTGTAAAGCAGATTCCGTGTATGACCGAGTCTGTTTCGTCTAAAGAAGAAGAAGAAGAAGAAGAAGAAGAAGAAGAAGAAAAAGAAGAAGAAGAAGAAGAAGAAGAAGGAAAGGAAGAGGAAAAGGAAGAGGAAGAAGAAGAAGAAGAATTAACAACAACAACAATAATAATAAGAAGAAAAAACCCAATGACCTCGGGGTCAGTTCACTGCCCACCCTGACGACAACCTCCTCGTCTGGCTGTCGGATGATGGCGAGGACAAGGATGGCCAGACTGCTGCAGTACAAGCAGACGGTTAACTTCATCAGGAGGATGCTGCCGGTCGAGTGCTCGGAGGGCATCTGGCAAGAAAGTTGTAAAAATTCTAACGAAAAGTTTTAATAGGTGTTGTTTGCTGGCGTTTTCTGGAAGTTTTAAGCTGGTGTGGATGATGTTATCGGATGTTTTCATCAGATTTGAATGTCATGAATGTGTATGTTGGAATATTGAAATCGTAATCATTATCCTCATCATTGTCGTCATCATTCTCAACATAATATTCATAGTCGTCATCGTTTTCACCATCATCATCGTCATCTTCATCACCATCGTCATCTTCATCACCATCGTCACAAACCTGATCAAGTTCTCCCATGCCAAAGAGAGTGACAAAGGTCATGTAGGCGACAGTTTCCATGGGTTTTTCCTCATCTGGGGTGGTTGCCCTCCTGATCAACAAAACTCTGAACGCCATGGAAAATCCAATGTAAACAAAAGTGAAAATGAAAGCGAAACTAATCAAATATTTCGTCATTGAGCTCTTGAGAGCTACGATGAATGCGCTCCAATAGCGATAATATGAAAGATAATAAGCTGGTTTCAACCAACCCAAGACCAAAATAACGACAGAGATTTCGAAATAAAGATCGTCTTTGAGGGCCGGCCAGCTCATGAAGCCAATAAAGAGTAGAAGCTCGTAATAGGAGATATTTTTGAGTTTATACAGCTTGAAACCTTTTTTACTCTCATCGGCTCCTTCTATGAGACGGTTCAACGTGTTTGCTTGGATCAGTGAGTAAATAAAGAAGAGGAGCGGAGGGATGATGATGAAGAAGCGATATAACCTGTTGATACCTTTCTTGCTGCGAGCTTCAAAACTGTCATCTTGACTGACGCTGAGTTTAGCGTCACTGATGACGAAGGCAGTGAAGCAGATCATGTAGATGACTTGCAACAGGAAGAGAAGAGCGCTGATGACCTGACTGACCAGCACGTAGTTGCTGACCACGTACCTCATTGGGGGAACGTGCATCAAGAGGGCCGCTCGTCGTTCGTCGTCTGCAGAGGTCGCTATGATGCGTTCTAGCAGGCAGGTTGATGGTGGTTGTGGGGAGTTGCTTGCTGGTTGAGGGGGACATGGTGAACCTGGCAAGAAGGAGGTCATTTCCAGCACTGTGGGGTTCTCGTCTCCAGATTTTGTCGTTTCGTTATTATTGTTTGCGTCACTCTGCTGTGCTTTTTTATTATTGTCAGCAGGTTCTTCCTGACTTACATCGTCATCGATCATCGTTTCCGGTATGAAGTTGCTGACGTCATATCCAATAATCTTCTCGGAGGTTCTTCTCAGGACCCCTTCGCTGTTGAGGATGAGTTCGAGCATCTTGGGCGCCTGAATGTAGCAGGAG
>NW_008705398.1:1503950-1509865 GCF_000326865.2 Helobdella robusta | reverse complement strand
ACTTTTTTTCTCTTTCTTTCTCTCACTTTCTCACTCTGTGTGTGTGTGCGTGTGTGTGTGTGCGCGCGCGTGTGTGTTTTAGTGTATGTGTGATGCGTGTGTATGTGATTTTGTGTGCGCGTGTCCGTGTGGGCTAATGTGAATAACGTTCGTATAAATCACATAAAAATACAATAGAATGGAGAATGATAGTGAAAAAAAGAAGAAAATAATGTGAGAGAAAGAGAGAAAGCAGAAAAGGAGAGAGATAAAGAGAGAGAGAGAAAGAGAGAGAGAAAGATAGAGAGAGAAAAAGAGAGAAAGAAAGAGTGAGAGAAAGAGAACCAAATTAAATGATAAACTGAACAAGTAAATGTAAAAACGAAAGAAGTAAAAAAAATTCTAAAATACAGATTAGAAATATGTTAAAATTATTAAAAAGTAAAAGAATAAGCGTTGAAATAGAAAGAGAGAATGAGAGAGGGAGAGAAAAAAAGATAGTGAAAGAAAGAAAGATAGGGTATTGTTTAATGGGTAAATGATAATGAATGAACTCATGAATTGAACAAACGAATAAAAAAATGAATGAATAAACGAATAAGCGAATGAACGAACGAACGAACGAACGAACGAATGAATGAATGAACGAACGAATGAATGAACGAACAAACAAATGAATGAATGGAAGAAAGAACGAGCGGACGGACGAAAATGAATGAATACAAACAATAAAAGTTCATAGAGCATTTTGCAGTTTTCGCATCATTCATCCTAATTCTATACACGGATCTCACAGTTCGTCTCCACACAAATTTTTATGTTTAACCAAGCCTTGCTATGTTTATATATTTCCAAAGGTTCATGTTTGTTTGTTTGTTTGTTTGTTTGTTTGATTGTTTGTTTGTTTGATTGATTGATTGTTTGTTTGTTTGTTTGTTTGATTGTTTGTTTGTTTGATTGATTGATTGTTTGTTTGATTGATTGTTTGTCTATTTGTTTGATTGTTTGTTTGTTTATATACTCATATCTATGTTTCTATGTTTATGTTCTACTGTGTATCGATTCGTATTTGCTTAATATGTGTTTGAATGAATGTTTGCATACATGCATAAATATTTGAGCGTGCATACATTTACACATACACACACACACACACAACATCTACACACAGACATACACACATAAACACACATAAACACACACATAAACACACATAAACACACACATACACACACATTTAGGCACATAAACTAAGACAAAATACAAAAACATTTACACACACACACACACACACACACACACACACACACACACACACACACACACACACACGCACACACACACGCACACACAGCACACACGCACACACACACACAGCACATGTACAACACACGCACACGCATGCAAACGATTACGGTCACGTGATAGAGAAAAAAGCGGAAGTGGGCGAAAATAAAGAATCCGGAAATGGTGGCGAGTTTCCACTTCCGGTGGTGGCCGACTCTACGAGTTTTTGCAGACGGCCGGCTGGTCTTTTGTCTTTTATAATTTATTGTTTTATCTCCTTACCGACAGAAAAATTTAATGATGATGATTGTGAGTGAGATGATGATGATGGTGGTTGTGATGATGATGATGATGACGATGGTGGTTGTGATAATGATGGTTGTTTTGTGACATTGTTATTTTAATTACGCATAACCTTAACTAAAGATAATCTTTAGTTAAGCTTGTATTTATTATATAATAAATGTTATATGGTCAACAACATCAACAACAAGTTGATGTTGTTGATGTTAGCTTTGTTACAGAAGTTGTTGTTGTTGTCGGTTTAATGTTATTTCGTTTAGAACAACCAATACAACAAACATTCTTTTAATAAATCCATTTCGGCTGCTCGGCATTTTGTAACAGGCCTCGTGCAGGCATCGGTGGTTCAGTGGTAGAATGCTCGCCTGCCACGCGGGCGGCCCGGGTTCGATTCCCGGCCGATGCAAATTTTTTATATTGTTGGCCATGCTGCTAGTGTACCGTACTTATAAGCGTGTGTGGCTAGTTAGGCGCAGGTTCGATTCTTGTCTTAGTTTTTTGTAGTTTTTCGCAGACTAACCATAAAAACTAATTTTTGTTATGCATGTTGCTAAGTTACAAAAACAATAACTTAGAAATAAGTCTAAGTCTTGAATTTAATTAAATTATTTTTTTCATAAATGAATGCAAGCTAATTCATTTAAATTTTGAGGAAAAACCTTAAACTAAAGTATTGATACAAAAAATGAATAAACGAATGAATGAATGAGTGAATGAACGAATGAACGAATGAACGAGTGAACGAATGAACGAATGAATGAATGAACGTATGAACGAATGAAAATAATGATACAATGAATGAATAAACGAATGAAGGAAAGTTATGACAAAATGAATAAATGAATGAGATACAAACAAGTGGATGAGAAAAAAATGAGATAATGGACGAAAGAAAGGAGCAAGGAGCAAATGAAGAAATGACAAACAGATAAGAGAACTAATGAAAGAGGATGAAGAAGAGAGAGATGAAGGAAAAATGAAGAGTGAGAGAGAGTGAGAAAAAAGAAAGAGAGAAAGAGAGAAAGAGAGCGAGAGAGAGAGAGAGAGAGAGAGAGAGAGGTGGAATAGCAGATGAGAACTACAGCTGAAGAGAGGTACTTGTACTGACAATCAACAGCTTAATGAGTCAATGTTTATTGACCAACACTAATGCAAATCCACTACCTAGTACTACTTTCAAATAATCGTGTTACTACTACTGTGGCTGTTGCAGCTACTACTGCTACTACTACTGTGGCTGTTGAAGCTACTACTACTACTACTGTGACTGTTGCAGCTAATACTGCTACTACTACTACTATGGCTGTTGAAGCTACAATTGCTATGCTGCTGCTACTATTACTATTACTATTACTACTAAAACTACAACAACAAACACTACTACTACTTTTGATATTATTCATGCAAGAACAACAAAATAATATTATGATTTGTAATATTATGTTATACATAAAAAAAGTATAATAATAACTGGGGGGAGGGCACTTGGAAAAAATTATCTAACACCTACTCCAAATATTATGGCAGTATTGAGAATTAACGAACGAACGAACGAACGAACGAATGAATGAATGAATGAATGAATGAACGAATGAATGAATGAATGAATGAATGAATAAATGAATGAACGAACGAACGAACGAACGAACGAACGAATGAATGAATGAACGAACAAACGAACGAACGAACGAACAAACGAACGAACGAACGAACGAACGAATGAATGAATGAATAAATGAACGAACGAACAAACGAATAAATAAACGAATGAACGAATGAATGAACGAATAAAACAAAAAGCAGCAGAAGCAGCAGCAAGAGAAGCGGCAACAGATGCAACAAAGCCGATGATAATGTACGCATTGATGATCTCCAAAATGCCTCCCATGTCACGTGCACCCATTCAAATGTTCCAACAAGTATGGCGGGAAAACCTTCTGTCGTTTTTCGTTTTCCTGGAGATTTTTTCCATCACTCGTTCACTAAATCCTTCTTTCTCTCAATCTCTTTTATTAATGTTATTGCTGCATCTCACTTCCATGCGTTCATCTCTTGGCTACTTTTATGCCTACTCTCACTTTGCTATAAGCATCTCTCTCAGCAGTTTCGATTCGTTATCATCTCTTGTACATTATCTAATTTCCACAATTCTTTTCTCTCTCTCTCTCTCTTTCTGTTCTCTCTCTCTTTCTCTTTCTCTCTCTCTTAGTATCTTTCTCTCTCTCTCTTTTTCTCTCTCTCTCTTTTCCTTAGCATCTCTCTCCGCTGTTTCCTTTCGATATCATCTCTTGTATACCATCTAATTTCCGCAATTCTTTTCTCTCTCTCCCTCTTCCTTTCTCTCTCTCCTTTCTCCTATCCTCTCTATCTCTTTCTATCTCTCTCTCTGCCGCGAATATAAAATAAATTAAAGAATTATTACAACGCTGTGGAATATTGCATCGGCACTAAAATATATCAAAACGACTGCTACCATCACCACCATTACTGCTACTACTACTACTACTACTACTACTACTACTACTACTACTACTACTACTACTACTACTACTACTACTACTAAAACTACCACAATTACCACAACTACTACTACAACTACTTCGAGCACTACAACAACAAAAACTACTACTACCACCGCTAATACAGCAACAACTACCGCTACTAACTACTATACTACAACGACGACCACCACCATCACTACTACTACTACTACTACAACTACTACTCCAAATTTACTGCATAGTAAGAGAGACAAAGAACTTGTTACTGTCACCATCACCACCTTATGAAGACACGTCCCAAAGAGTATTAGCAAGGATTACTTATATATATATATATATATATATATATATATATGGAGAGAGAGAGAGAGAGAGAGATTGGGAGAGAGAGAGAGAGAGAGGGAGAAAAATAGCATACTCAGCACAACCATTCTTTCTCATATTTCATCGTCTTCATCATCGTCATCATCATTACATCCTCATTATTGGTAGCGTCATCATCGTCATCATCATCATCATCATCATCATCATCATCATCGTCATCATCATCGTCGTTGTCGTCGTCATCATCACCATAACGCACTCACTCGCGGGAATTTTTTTCAATATTACGCTTGGTCGCTTTTACTTGTTAGAGGGGCCATCATCATCATCATCACAACCGTCATCATCGTCATCATCATCATCCTCATCATCATCACCGCTGTCTTCATCATCATCATCATCATCGTCATCATCATTTCTTTACTTTACAACATGCGTTGGAACCTGTTACTTTATAGCTAGTACAACTTCTTCTAATCATTATTGTTATCAGTAGTAGTAGTAGTAGTAGTAGTAGTAGTAGTAGTAGTAGTAGTAGTAGTAGTAGTAGTAGTAGTAGTAGTAGTAGTAGTAGTAGTACGGTGGTGATGATAATGATTGATAGATGGATGGTTGTATTGTTGATGGAGATAATATTGATGGACCGCCTTTGTCATTTCGTATGATAAAAAAAGACTTGGATTAATCCTCATCGTCATCCTCATCATCATCATCATCATCGTCGTCATCATCATCATCGTGGTCATCATCACCACCATCATTATCATAATCGTCGTCGTCATCATCGTCATCATCATCATCACTACCACCACCATCATCATCATGATCGTCATCGTCATCATCATCAAGTTCATTTTCAAGTAGATCGCTTTCTTAATTTGATGTATTGGTTTCAATGCTTAAGCAAGAAATAATAACAATAATAGATAAATAACTATGGTGGTTATGATTAAGATGATGTTGATGATGATTATTTTGATTGATAGTAATAGTGATGATGATTTGTATAATGATGGTGATGATGATGATAAAATTGATAGTGGCAGTAAAATGCGGTTTCTATGGTAATTGTGTTATTGCTGATTAAGATGATGATGATGATGATGACGACATTGATTGTTATTGATCATCATCATCACCATCATCACCATCGTCATCACACCATCATCATCACCATCACCATAAGATCATTATCATCATCACTATCACCAGCAACACCCTCCTCTTCCTCGTCCTCTTCTTCACCATCAACATCATCATCATCATTATCATCATCACCATCACCAGCAACATCTTCCTCTTCCTAGTCATCGTCATCATCATCATCATCGTCATCACATTATCATCATCATCACCATAAAATCATTATCATCATCATTATCACCAGCAACATCTTCTTCCTCCTCCTCCTCTTCCTCATCATCATCTTCGTCATCATCATCATCATCAGCCCGGACCACGTGACGACGACAGAAATTATTTTACGTCCGCCATTTTGAGTATGCATTGTGCTGGGCCGAT
>NW_008705398.1:1500388-1501943 GCF_000326865.2 Helobdella robusta | reverse complement strand
ATTCATCCATCCATCCATCCATCCATCCATCCATCCATCCATCAATAAATTTGAGAGTTTTTTGTGAAGGATATTCAAAAAAATTTTTGTGCATATTTGCTCACTCGTTCATTCATTCATTCCTTCAATCATTCATTTATTAATTCATTCTGCCATTCATTCGTTCATTCATTTAATAACTCATTGTTTCATTCATCATCTACTAATTCATTTTTCCATTCATTCACTCATGCAATATTCATTCATTCATTTATTCGTTCGTTCGTTCGTTCGTTCGTTCGTTCATTCATCCCACCTCAATCCATCCATCCATCTTTATACTGACCAATTAATCCGTCGAACATCCATCAACATTACGAGCTGAGTTTTATGAAAAATTATCATGAAGTTTAAATAAACACACAAATGCGTGTTAGTTTGAAAAGAAATTTGTATATAAAACACACACACAAAAAAAGTGTACACACACACACACACACACCACACACATACACACACACAAACAAGCACAAACACACACACACACACATTCACAGCCACTCTCAGATGTTTAATACATAAGTCGGTATAATTTTTTAAACGTGTTCATTTCTTACTGATCTTATCATTATTACAAAGATGTTTTTAAAATAGTAATAATACTAATACATCTATATTGCACGCATTTACAAACACAAACATCACACACGCACACACACGCACGCACACACACGCACACATGCATGCACACGCACACACACATGCAAACACTACCCGCACACATAAGTTTTGACGACCGGTCAGTTATCAGTTGACGCTGAAGTAGGAGTATCGTTGTGGTGGTCATCGCTTCTTTCATTGCTACTTCGTTCTGTACTTATACTGTTACTTCCAATGCTATTTCCTCTGGTACTGCTTCTGCTGCTGCTACTGTTCAAGAAGATGATTAAATGTCATCCTAACTTATCTTCTTGTCATCATTCTTTGCGTCATATATATACTCTTTCTTTTTCCCCTTCTCTCTCTCTCTATCTCTCTCCGTGTCTGATCGTCTGCCTGTCATTCTCTCTCTTTGTCTGTTTATCTCTGTCTCTCTTGTTCTCTCTCCTCTCTTTTTTATTATACTCTCACTTATTTCATGTTTTTTTTGTTCTCTCTCTCTCTCTCTCTCTCTCTCTCTCTCTCTTTCTTTTTCTCTCTTCCTTGTCTTCTTCATCTATTTTTTTTCTTTCCTAATTCTACACCCTTTGTTAATGGTTTAAGTTTTTTTTAAGAACATTCATCCATTCGCTCATTTACTTTCAAACTTTTTTGTTTCCTAATATTTGTCAAAAGTTTTTTCGTCCTTAAGTCCAGTTTTAATGTGTGAGCGCGTTTATGTGTGTGTGTGTGTTTGTGTATCTGTGTGTGTATGTGTGTTTATGTATGTGTGTGTATGTATGCTTATATATTTATTCATGTATGATGTGTCTGTGTGTGTGAGTGTATGTGTGTTTATATAATTATGTGTGTATATGTGTGTGTATGTATATTCAAGTGTGTACGTGTATACGTGTGTGTTTATATATGTGAGAGC
>NW_008705398.1:1493633-1497319 GCF_000326865.2 Helobdella robusta | reverse complement strand
AACAGCAAAGATACTATCAAAAACATCAGCATAAACCATAACCAGCTCCTGAATGATTCTCCTGACATCAATATACGTGCAAAACCAATCTCAACTCAACAACAACAACATTCTCAACAAAATCCTCAACAACATCAACAACAACATCCTCAACAACATCAACAACAACATCCTCAACAACATTATCATCAACAACTTTTCACAGAAACAGCACATCCCTACAAAAAAGGACCAAAAAGAAGGAAACCCGAAAACGTCAAACGCGATCAAAATGGCGGAAAATTTCAAAATTGGGGTCCGATACGGCTTGATGATGGCGTGACATTCAAAAATGGCGAAAGTTTTTTATTTGGCGCCAACTTTGTCACTTCTACATTCATGCATATCTCCTTCAAGGTTTTCCAAAATAATTAGCTTGTTCATTTCAATAGTTTTAATACATTTTCCTTTAAGTATTTATTGATAACTATTTTTAAATATCGAAATTTCCTTTTAATTCCTCAAATTTTTAAAATTCCAGAGCAATAATTGTTGAATATTATTAGTGAAAAATTTCTTTTGACCATCCTAGCTGTTGCGAATTTGAACAAGAGATTGATTGCCATCTCGATAGTGAATCGTTGGATAGGCAGGAATGGCTTAAATGGCTTACTGCTATTCTTTCAATAGCTCGTTTTTAGTTCTAAAAAATGACTTCACTATGTGAATTCACTATTTCACATCACTATTATTTTAAGTTACAATTAAGGATATCTGTATATCATAACCACAACCAGTATTACGCTAGCATCCTGAAATTATGAAATTAAAAAAAAATCACTCCCCGATTCTTCTCTTAATTATTTCTAACTCTTTTAATTTTGAAAGAAATAATTCTTTCTATCTATACTAAACTTTACTGCATTTTAGTTTATAAGTTGTTTGGTGTGAAAGCTATTTGTATGAAAATTTTAAAAATCTTAAAATGTGAAAAGTATTTTTATGGGAGGTTTTAGACCTAATTTCTATTTTTTTAACGCTTTAGTAAAAAAAATGTTAAAAAGTAAAAAAAGGATCGAGGTAACGATGAAAATGGAAAATTAGGACAAAAATTGAAATATAGTTAGGGAAAGTTGTAAAGAAATCGGCTGATGGTGATTGAGTGACTTGGTGAGAGACAAAAAATAGCACGTTCTATCATGGGATGATGGTGGCACAGATGATTACGAAGACGTTGCTATCAAATTAATGATTTGCATATCATGATAACACTGATAGCGTCGTGATGATGCTGACGCCAATAATGATATTAACCTGAAAACCTGCGATCAAATATAACCTATGGCTGACTTTATTTTACCGAAACCAACGAACAATAGAAGAAGAAAAAAAAAGCCAAAAGAAAACATTTCAAAAGATAACAAAACGACTTATAAAAAATTGTTATAATAAATAAGTTTCAGGTCAGGTCAGAGGTCAAAGAGGCCATGTTGTTCTTCTTTCACTCGCCACCATCTCTCTCGTCATCTACTTCCTTCGTGTCCTCCTCTTCACTTCACAGCGACATCGACTCGGGCCTCAACTTTCCACAATACATCGGCGACGACAACCACCACAAAAAGACGCCATCGCCCTCATCATTTCACACCCCACCATCATCGCCGTCACCAGCGTCGCCCTCCCAACACAAATTCGTCCTTCACCTTGAACTAAACTCGGCCCAGGTCAGACTAAGCATAGACGCCGGGACACGCGAAAATCACAACCCCCACAGACCCAATTACCACAATCACCCCCACCTCCACCACCACCACCAAAATCCACACCACCATCATCATCATCACCGGCAACAACTCAAAATCGGGGTGAAGACTTCGTTTGACCTCGACATTTGGCACAAGGTCGGGGTCACGTGGTTCGATAAGTATGTCACGCTATCAGTTGATGACGCGAAACACGTAGAAAGGGTCAACGATGAGTTACTCGGCATACTTAATGATATAATTACTAATAGTAATGATAATAATAATAATAACAATAAAAGTAATAATAATACTAAAAATAATAATAAAAGTAATGAATATAATGGTGCTAAAGATGAAAGTGAGACCACTGAACGTTTCGAGAGTAAAAATACTTTCGTTAGTAGTAGTAGTAGTAGCGGCAGTACTGGTAGTAGTAGTAGTGGTGGTGATAGTAGTAGTAGTAGTAGTAGAAGCGATGATAGCGACAGTAATGATAGCAACAGTTTTAGTAGGAGTAGTGGTGGTGGTGGTAGTAGTAATAAAAAACGAAACTTGGTTAGTAGAAATCCGCTGTTTGATAGTAAACTCAGACTAGTATTAGATAGAAGTACTAGTGCAAGCAGCCGCAGTAGTATTAGCAGCAGTAGTGGTGGTAATGGTAGCGGCAGCACCAGCAGCAGCAGTAGTAGTGGCATTAGTAGTAGTGGTGGTAAAGGTAGCGGCAGCAGCAGCAGTAGTGGTGGTGGTAGTAGCAATGAGGCCATCAGCATTAATGCATCTGAAAAAAGTAATGGCGACATTATCTTAAGTGGACGTAGTGATGATAGTATCGACAAAAGAACATTGCACGCCAGAAGTAGTAAAAATACTACTACTAGTATTGGAGGTAGTGGTAGTGGTAGTGGCAGTAGTAGTAGTAGTAGTAGTAGTAGTAGAGACGATGTTAGTGGTAGTAATGTTGACACGTTTATCGTTACGGAAAGTAGTATTAAAAACAGAGAAAGTAAAATTACTGCAAGTAGCAGTGATGGCAGTGGTGGTGGTAGCAACAGTGGAATTGTGGGTGATTTGTACATTGGTGGCGTTCCGCTTAAAGTTCAACACATGTTTAAGAAGGTGGGTTGATGTTCGTTTACTATGGACAATTGAAATTCAAACAAACAACGAACGAGTGAATGAACGAGTGAATGAACGAAAGAATGAACAAATGAATGAACGAACGAACGAAGTTAATGGATGAATAATAGGATGCACTATTTTTGATTAGTGTTGTCAATGGAGATGGAAATATAAGTCTCATCTCAAGTATCAGCTAGGTCATTACTATCTCACTCTTCTTCCTCTTCAGTACCATCCCTCCTTTTTTCCTCTCTCTCTTTTCTTCCTCTCTCTTCTCATTAGCACCCTCTTTTTCATCTTTTTCTTTTTCATCACAACCATCATCATCACAACCACCATCATCGTCATAACTATCACCGTCAGTCACAACAAGTTTTTTCATCGCACGACTCCCATCTTCCAAACGTCATCATCATAAAAAGATTATGACGTCATTGTAATAATAATCTTATAATAATAATAATAAAAATATAAATATTAATAATATAAATATTAATAATATAAATAAGTGATAATAATAAAAATAACAATAAATAATAATATAAATAATAATGATAATAATAATAAACATTCCACTTACGCCAAACTCGCAGACGAGATTCCGACGAAACTTCGTCGGCTGCGTGGGCGATATTAAAATTGACGGCCATCTTGTCCAGGGTCTCAACATCGGAAGTGACGTCACAGTCAACAACGTCAACAACAATAATAATAAAAATAACAACAATAAGAATAACAACAACAACAATAATAATAATAACGACAACAAAATTATTAATGACTTCAATGGTAACAATTACAATCCTGTTAATAGTTCTTTGGTACACTATGACGTCAGCGCTG
>NW_008705398.1:1486481-1490212 GCF_000326865.2 Helobdella robusta | reverse complement strand
CCACCAACCAACCAGCCAACCAACCAACCAACCAACCAATTAACCGACTTATCAACTAACCAGCCTACCAATCAACCTACCAACCAACCAGCCAACCAATCAACCAACCAGCCAACCAACTTACTAACAAAACCAGCCAACCAATCAACCAGCCAACCAATCCCAAAATCCAAAAATTAATAAAATCAAATCAGTCGAACCTCTCTCTCCTTGAAAATTTCAAACGCCTGCTCCAACTCCTCTCTACTGCCTCGCTCGTTCGGCGGCAGTCCCGCCAACAAGTCCAGCAACTCCGAGAACAACAACCTCCTATTACCTAATTGATCATTCATTCATTCATTCATTCATTCATTCATTCATTCATTCATTCATTCATTCATTCAGTCATTCATTCAGTCATTCAAACATAAGATCAGAACATCATTCAGTAAATGAGATACCCCGGCCCAATCACATCACATGCAGGTCGAAAAATCATGCTCTTAATCATTGATTTGAAATTAACTCAAGTACTGATTCGAAGATTCAAAATTATCTGTCTATTTTTTTGGGGTTATAAAGTTTTTCGTTCTTGTTAGTTACTTTACTGTTTCCCTCCCGCCATAAACATTTTCATTATCATCGTAATTTTTTAATGACGTCATCATATTTTCATTCATTCATTTATTCATTCGTTCATTCATTCATTCGTTCATTCATTCATTCGTTCATTCATTCATTCATTCATTCTGTTTCTTCCATCTTTCTCGTCTCATTCTACAGCTAAATAAACATTTTTATGGAATACTTTATACCCAAGATTTACTCTCATTTTGTTATCCATATCTCTCTGTAATGTTCGCCACTAAGATGGCCACGCTGCTGATAGCACAGCAGCTGAAGCTGATGTCTTAGAAGCTAATTTAATGTATTTTTCTCACATTTTACCACATGTATATATCTATTCTCATGGAGTATCATTTGATATATCATCATTTCTGGTTAATCAATTATCTATCATCATCATCGTTTTTATATCATCACTCACTCACTCACTCACTCACTCACTCACTCACTCACTCACTCACTCACTCACTCACTCACTCACTCACTCACTCACTCACTCACTCACTCACTCACTCACTCACTCACTCACTCACTCACTCAGTCACTCACTCACTCGCTCGCTCGCTCGCTCACTCACTCACTCACTGACCATCAGCATCTACTTCGTCGATAATTTCCTGAACTTCTTCTTCGGATGGAATCTGGCCAAACGCTCTGATGATCAAACCCATGTGGTCTATGGACATCTCATCATTTTCTAATTTGACATCATCATGATGAGGATGATGATGATGACGACGATGAAGATGATGACTATTGTAATGGGATAAAAGTGATGAGTGCAATGGTGAAAATTTTGAATACAACTCTGTTGACAAACATGATGAGTGATATATGCTATCATCATCATCATTTCATCACAGCTATCATCATCACATCTCATCATAGTTAATATTATAACAGTATCATATCACAACACATCTCAACCATCATCACAAGATAGTATCGTAATGATATAGTATCATAACACAGCTCAACCATCATCACATGGTAGTATCAAAATAGTATCAAATCATAACACGTCTCAACCATCATCACACGTTAATATCATAATAGTATCATATTATAACACATCTCAACCATCATCACATGATACCATCATTATAGTATCATATCATCGTCACATCTCAACCACCACCACATGATAGTATCCTAATGATATAATATCATAACCGACTAATACCGTTATGTTCGATGTCAAATACATCAAATATCTCTCTGACTCGCTTCACGTATTCGGGTGTCAATTTCTGTCCAGCCATCACTGATTTTGCCTCTAGCTACAAGACCCTTGCTAAATAACTTAACATAATTCAAGATTTAATAGAAATGTAACTTATTCGTTATTATAAATATATTTATTCATGAAAATATAATATAATTTATTATTTCTTATGATAATTATTATTAATATTTAAATTATTTATTGCCTACCCTATCTTATCTTATTTAAATGCCAAACCTAAATGATTAATCAAGAAATTGTAGAATGGACATGAAGCAGTTAGTTATATATTTAATTATATATTGAATAATAAAATAAATAAATTTATTTTTAGTTTTAAATTAAACATAAAAAATGATTTATTTATGAAAGCTTAGATTTCTAACCAACAAAACTCATCAACCTAATTCGGTGAACTGGAAAAACGAGTTTCACCAACTAAGTTATAAATTGTATAATTAAAAAAGTGTTTTAATTTAATTAATTGCTGATGTAAAAATTGACCGTACGGCTTTTCAAACAATATTTTTTCTACGATTTTTAAAACATGCAATGACTGAAAAAACTTTTGAGATTTTTTTATGAAATTATAATCAGAAAAAGTTACCTTGAGGCTTTCGAGCTAAGCGCCAACCAACGATGCCATTGTTTACAATTCAAAAACGTATACGACGTCATAGTAACGGGCAGTGCTGGGTAGGATTTGAATTAAAATGATTCAAAATCCGACCGACCAACCAACCGAACAAACCTACCAGCCAAACAACCAATCAATCAATCAACCAACCAACCAACCAGCCAACCGGTCAACTAAAACAATTTATTAATAAATAAATAAATAAGTAAATAAATAAATAAATTTCCATACATTCATTTCCCCATTCAACCAACCGACCAATCAGATCAAGGGTAGCATCTTCGCCACGTACAACCTCGGCAACAAAGAACTGAAAATCGGCCAGCCCACTCACACGGTCAATGATGACCTCTACCACAGGGTCAGCTTCATGAGGAGGGGGCAGAATAGCACCATCAGTGTCGATCAGGTGGTCTTCCAGAGTTACCATCCTACCGGCCAGAACAACGTGGTCTTCAACGACCAAAGTGAGATTCAGGTAGGTGCCCTGATAGATGGCGAAGGAAACCTTAACCACCCTTTCTACGGGACGCTTGTTGGTTGGTCAATATGATTCATTAATTTATTCATATATTCAGTGTGTATATACTCAGCGGTATAGCGTAGTGGTAGAGTGCCTGTCCTATTAGTTGATGCGACTGCTTTCAAATACAAAGAGATTCTGTCACAATTATTTAATGCTTAGTTTCGGCACGCTCAATTTTGTGAAAAATTTATATCACATTAATTATATCATAAACAAACACACACACACATACACACAAACACACACACACACTTATTAGACTAACACACACACACAAACACACCTATTAAATATTTGCAGAGTTGTAAAAAACGAACATTAAATCATCCAGGTTTAGTTATCAACGGCATTCGGATCCTGGACCTGGCAGCTGACGGGGACCTCAGGGTTTCCCTAAGGGGTAGTATCGAACTGGACACGAAACCCTTAAAGTTGTATCAAGGGTTGGTTCAGTATACGTGTTTATCGTCGCTTTGAATCTGTACGTTTGTGTTGTTGTGTATGTTTGTGTGTATGTTTGTGTGTATGTGTGTTGTTGCGTAGGTTTGTGTGGATGTTTGTGTGTGTGTATGTGTATATGTGTTGTTGCGTATGTTTTTGTGGATGTTTGTGTGTATGTGTGTATTTGTGTTGTTGCGTAAGTTCGTGTGTATGTGTATGCTTGTGTGTATGTGTGTGTTTGTGTTGTTGTGTGGTGGGTTGTTATTCTGTTGCGGGCAGTTTATCTCAAACGAATA
>NW_008705398.1:1485095-1486138 GCF_000326865.2 Helobdella robusta | reverse complement strand
TAGAGTCTGTCCAAAACTTAAAGACTACTCCTATGCGGGGTGTGTGTGTATGTGTGTGTTTGTGGTATGTGTTTGCTGTGTGTGTGTTTGTTGTGTGTATTTGTTGTGTGTATTTGTTGTGTATGTTAGTTGTGTGTGTTTGTTTTGTGTGTTTGTTGTGTGTGTTTGCTGTGTGTGTTTGTTTTGTGTGTATATTTCTTGAAGTCACGTTTGAAATTTCATGTTAACTTTTTGTAAACTTGATTCAGCGCAAAAACACCTTGACACTACACAAGAAAACATCTCAATATATAATTGCATAACAAATATAATGGTGCATGTGTGTGTGTGTGTGTGTGTGTGTGTGTGTGTACATATACACGCACGTGCCAACCATCACATGCACATATACACACACACATAGAAATTACACAAACTAAAAATACCTACCCACGCAAATTTTCAAAATAATACCAACGTGAACATTTGTATACAGCTCAACTCTCAGTTATTTCTTTATGACGAATAACACGGGCGATAATACGGTGACAGGCAAGCCGAGCCATAGAACATCTAAAAATGACGTAACGCTTACTCTTCTTCTTATATTTTTTATCTATGCAATCTTTTTTTCAGTTTGAAAATATCACTTATTAAATTTTGGACCCATTTTTTCTGTAGGAAAATTTTTAAAATTTAAACTGAATAATTATCAGTACCAGCTGACAACAAAACGCACCCATGATGACATCATCACAATGGTCCCGAACATGGATAACTGCATTCCTCCATCCATCCATCTATCCTCCGGCGGCAACAATCACAATCAGGAATGCATTTACCGGAATCCCAAAGATTCCCTCATCATCCCAATCATGCAGTATACGCAGCCAACCAGATTGCAGGGATCTGATGACGTAGACGACCAGTCAGCCACTCATGAATATTAATTTTTTTAATTTATGTTAATTAGTTCATCTATTAGTCACAATTAATGATTAAATGAACAATAATATTTATAAGTATTTTTTATTTATTGAATTTTTTTACTCATTTTTAGAGAT
>NW_008705398.1:1472595-1480095 GCF_000326865.2 Helobdella robusta | reverse complement strand
GTTGTTGATGTTGTTGTTGATGTTGTTGTTGTTGTTGCTGCCGGCGTTCAGATGATAATTAACTTTGTTGCTAGACAATGATGCATCCTCTGCAACATTGTCGCTCGCCGTTGCGCAACAGTTGCAGCAACAACATGTCTCCTTCAAGAGCAGCAATTGTTGCTGCACCTCGCTGACGCAATCAACGCATGTACAACAATTAAACTTTTCGAATTTTCCGCCAAAATCGTTTTCACCTGTAATGACGTCAGCGTTGCTATTGAAAACAGAGATGTGCTTGGTACCACCGTAACCGATATCTTTCGTCAAATCGGTTAGTACAAATCGGTTCTTTTTGATGTCGGTTATATCTGGTTTCGGTAATATAATTGGTGGTTGATGTTTTGGGCGGACTAAATCATCCCCATCTTCCACATCACCATGGTGATAATTATTATCATAATTAGTGAAGTTTACATCACTGAAATCGTCATAACCGCTAGCCACTTGTTTCTTTGGCAAGAATTTTCTCAACTTAGTTACCTCGTTGTCCGATGTGAAAGGACAACCGGTAGTATCTTTACTACTAGCGTTACAGCTATTACTATCGCTAATTTTATGCCATTTATTACCACCACTTACACTAATACTACTACTATTACTATGTTTGTAAGTATTACTACTACTACTACTAATGCTACTACTACTACTAATGCTACTACTACTACTACTACTACTACTACTGCTACTACTACAACTGTTTCTGAATTCATAAGTATTAGTAGTAGTATTTTTACTATGTTTATAAACGTAACTATTATTATTATTATTGTTATTATTATTGTTATTATTATTATTAATACTGCTTTCAAGTTTGCCAGAATAATTGATATCTTTTATATATGTATCATTTTTGTTTGTATCATTTTCGTTTGTACTATATCTATTGCTGATGCAACTCACGGCGCTTGTATCTATACTGACGTTATTATTATTATTATAATTATTATAATTATTATTATTATTATTACTATTATTGTTATTATAATTATTGTTGTTATTATTATTGTTTGCCGTGTATTGTGAAGGAGGGTACGAGTGACGATTCTCATTCGACGATAGATTATTATTATTATTACCATTAATACTTTTATTATTATAATTATAATTAATATTATTATTATTATTATTATTATTATTATTATTATTATTATTATTATTATTATTATTATTATTATTATGCCGGCTACACTGATAGAAGGATGAGAACAATGGATTATTTATACTGCTGTAAGTATTACTACTATCTATGACGGTATAGAATTTATTATTATTATTGTTATTATTATTATTATTATTATTACTACTACTACTACTACTTTTATTGTTAATACTATTACTACTACAAGTTTCAGAAGTGGTAGTGGTAGTAGTGGTGGTAGTGGCAGTGGCAGTAGTAATCTGGCAACTACTACCTTTACTGAAAAAACATTTAGCAATATTACTATTAGTAATGTTGCTGTTGTTGTTGTTTATGTTGTTGTTGTTTTTATAGTTGTGTTTTGTTGTTATTGTCATTGTTAATAGGATGAAAGTTATTTGAAAGTTTATTGTTCAACTGTTTTTTATGTTCATTTGACGTGTCTACAGAGATGCGTGGTCATGGTAATGATGACGCAGTTGATGATGATGATGACGATGATGATGGTGACGATGATGATGGTGACAATGGTGATGATGCTGAATCATCACCATCATCATCATCATCGTCATCATCACCCCCGTCATCATTATCATCATCAACCTCCTCCTCCTCCTCATCATCATCATCATCATCACCCTTGTCATCATTATCATCATCGTCATCATCACCCCCGTCATCATCATCATCATCACCTCTTCTTGACGAAGATGATGAGGCAGAGTAGCATTCCACCAATTAGCATACCGACAAGAACTCCAATGATGACCGCTAGCACCGCCCCTTTTGGATTATATTACGAACAATTACTTTATTATTATATTACGAATAATTATAATATTATTATTATATTACCAATAATTACATTATTATTATTATATTGCGAATAATTACATTATTATTATTATATTACAAATAATTACATTAATGTTATTATATTATGAATAATTACATTATTATTATTATATTATGAATAATTATACATGATAATAATACAGAATAATTTTAGTACTACTATCAGTGTTATTAATGATAACATATTGTATTATTAGCAGTTAAAGATAAAATAATATTTTTTTATTATTAGTAGTAGTATTAATAATAGTAGTAGCTGTAGTAGTAGTAGCAGCAACAGCAGCAGTACTAGCAATAAATTCTTCGATGACGCTACTACAAACTCGTTCGGGAAGTTTGATTTGGTAGTCCTTACTGAAGCAACAACAACAACCACAGACACATAAATACACAGACACAAACAAACAAACACACAAACACTTGATACACATAAGCACACACAAGCACACATAAACGTTTGCACATACATAAACACACACAAACAAACACATATACAAACATATTCAAACAAAACTAACACACACACACACTCTTTATACATAATGAAACACACACACACAAACACACATACACGTACATACACAAACACAAACACACACACTCTTTATACACATAGAAACACACACACACACACACACACAAACACACATACACGTACATACACACACACACAAACCCACACGCACATAAAACTTATTTGATTACCGCACGATGCTAAGTTTTTTTATGCCATGGGGTGCCATTTAATGACGTACTGTGACGTCAGCGTTTTGATTTTTTTTGTTTTTTTTTTGTTTCCATTGTTTTGTTTTTAATACTTTGCTTATTTTTTTGTATTTTATTTAACTCGACTCTCTCTCTCTCTCTCTCTCTCTCTCTCTCTCTCTTTCTCTCTTATAACTATTATTTTTTCATTTCACCATTCTAGCACAAACTCATACGCACACACACACACACAAACACAAACACACACAGAGACAAATAAACATACACACACACACCAAATGAATATTGTCTAGATATAAGCTCTAAAATCTCAAACAAATACAAAAAAACTACGATTTAAATGAATTTCAATTAAAAATTAAATCAATTAAAAATTTCAACGAATTATTAAGTAACAATTAATTTTAATTGAATAATTATAAAATAATAATTAGATAATAACAGTCAGATATAATATTAATCCAACCCCCACTCTTCGTATCATGTGACCGATTGTACATGGAAGCTTTAACCCTCACTATCTTTTTCCTGTCTGGATTTAAAATTTTCCATTTTCGATCACTTGATTTTGTACTTGTAGTGTGTGTAATGTATGTGGATATGTGTGTGTGTGTATGTACGTATGTATATATGTGTGCTTAAAAGTGTGTGTGTGTGTCTGTAGCAAAAAAATTGTATATCAGAGCAAAACATTTAGTATCAAGTATTTATTTAATTAATTAATTTAAAGAACTGGGAAACCAGAAACCAGAAGTAATTGTACTGTCTACAAAGTAAATAAAAAGATACTAATATACATACATATACAAAGTATATGTACATACATTAACGTACTCTTACACATGTTCACGGAGTGTACGTAGAATATAACAGACTCAATGTATAAAAAATGTTTTTATGAAAAAATAAAATGAAATAAATCAACGAAGATGTCTTAAACAGTGAAGAAGAGTTATGGAAATACGCTAGAAATTGGCTGTAGGAAGACAACCACAGACACAACAACCACAACGACCACAATGACAACCACAGCAGTCACGAAAGCAGCCACAGCAGCAACAACATCAACCCCAAATCTCTCTAGGCATATTCATGTGGAAAACCATTCGACGAGTTACTCACCGTCATCTTCAGAGAATAACAGACCACCCCTTCCACCACCAATCAAACCTTTCACCACTTTACCAGAAACGTCGCCACCATTACCACCATCGCCACTGTTGCCGCTGCAGCTACCAGTGACGCCAAACCACTTTCTCTCCCGGCATACCATGTAGTAAGTTTGACCGGTTTCGTTACAAACAGCTGTCAGTCTGTTACCGGCTCTGATAATTTTGGCGCCTTCCAATTGGTGGCTGGCTGGGTGCAGGTCGGCGCATCCTGTAACTAATTGTAGTTGTTGTGGTTGTCTTTGTTGCAGTTGTAATTGTTGTGGCTGCTGTGGTTGTTGTGGTTGTTGTGGCTGCTGTGGTTGTTGTGATTGTTGTGGCTGCTGTGGTTGTTGTGATTGTTGTGGCTGCTGTGGTTGTTGTGATTGTTGTGGCTGCTGTGGTTGTTGTGGCTGCTGTGATTGTTGTGGTTGTTGTGGCTGCTGTGGTTGTTGTGATTGTTGTGGCTGCTGTGGCTGCTGTGGTTGTAGTGGTTGTTGTGGTTGTAGTGGTTGTTGTAATGTTTTTTGTTTTTCAGGAATATCAACGACAGACATAATTAGTGAAAATTAGATCATAGAGGTGAGAAATTTTTCAGTGTTATTGAGAAAGTCCATTGTGAAATTACTGCATTGGTATCTGTAGTATCATTATATATAGTATCTGTAGTATCATTATGTATAGTATCTGTAGTATCATTATGTATAGTATCTGTAGTATCATTATTTATAGTATCTGTAGTATCATTATATATAGTATCTGTAGTATCATTATATATATATATATAGTATCTGTAGTATCATTACTAACCCTGATACTGCAGCATCACTATCCTCCAAGCGTCTTTACTTTTCGTCAAATTACTTAAAAGATTCTGAATCTGCTCGCTACCGACGATCACGTCCACTTCCGCCAATCCGCTTCCGGTCACGTGAACAGATTTTGATAATGATGATGACGATGATAAGTTTGAAAAAGTTGATGATGATAATATTGGTGACGACGACGATGATGATGATGATGGTGATGGAAAGAAAGAAAAAGGGAGGGATTCTAATGTGCTAGGCGAACAAAAACTTATCACAGATTGCGACGACGATGTGGACGTTGCAGCGGCTGCTACAGATGACAATGACGTTTTTGATGATGATGGTGGCGGCGATGATGATAATGATATGTCGGCGCCGATTGGTTGGAACTTTGCGACGGAAATACACGATGGAAAGAAGGCAGAATCGAATGACGGAAGACCTGGATGAGTGGAGTGCACGTTTCACAACTAATATTATTATCATTTATTATTGTTATTAATACTATTATTATTATTATTGCTATTATTATTAATATTATTATTATTTTTATTCATAATGACGAGCATTGATGTTAAATTATCCATTATTTTAATCTTTTAACTATTATAATAATTGATCATTTTATATTTCTTTCTTTTTACTTATATTTTGGCTTATGAAGAAATAAAAGAGTTCTCATTAGTATTGTTATTATTATTCCCATTACTATTATCATTATTATTATTACTAAAAAAAGACATCGAAAGCATTAAATAAATATGAAAAACGAGTTGAAAAAAAGAGAGATGAAAATGATAGAGAGAGAGAGAAGGATGATGGTGAGGAAATGAAGAAATGATGCTACAAAGGAGTAAGAGGAAGGGAAAATGATGAAATAGAAAAAGATGAGGATGATGAGAATGAAGAAAAAAAGATGATGATGATGATAAGAATGAAGGAAAAGAAGATGAAAAAGAAAAGGAGGATGAAGAAAAAGAAGAAGAAGAAGAGACTGAAGAAAAAGAAGATGATGAGGATGAAAGAGATGAAGATGAAAGCACGGATGTGGCTTCATGTTACGAGTGAGTGAGAGTGTGGCGACTGTTCAGCCCTGGCGGGTCTGAAGTGGGTCAATATGCATAATTACATCAACTACAACTACATCAACTACAACAAAAAATCAACAACAACAACAAATACTACTGCTACTACTACTCCTGCTACTACTACCACTACTACTACTACTACTTTTACTACTACTACTTTTACTACCACTACTGCTACTTAAAATACTACTACTACTACTACTACTACTACTACTACTACTACTACATCAACTACAACAAAATCATTAACAATTCTACTACTTTTTCTGCTACTTCAACTACAGCAAATAACATCAACAACAACAACCACAACAACAACATCATCAACAATAACTACAACAACAACAACAATAAACATTAACAACAACATCATCAACAACAACAGCAATGACAACAAAAACAACAGCAACAACAACAAATTCTAAAGTATATTGACACGTCAAAAAATTCCTATAGAAACATCCAACAAAATTTTTCTTCTAAATTTCAAATAAAAAAAAATATTTTAAACAAAAACAACAACATCATCATCATCAACAACAACAACAACATTTTCAGTAACATCAATAACATCAACAAACTTAACCAACCAACAACGACAAAAGACAGAAACTACAACGTTATAAACAATGACATTAACAACTGTTTATACAGCAATAACAACAGCATAAACTGAATCCTGAAAACTGCCTTTTTACCCAAATTTCATTAGCAACAACAGCAACAACAACATGAACCATCACCATAACAACAACAACAGCAACAACCACGAAAAATATTTTTTTATAAAAAAAAAACAGACTAAAATTAAACAGAGTGAGACAAGAGAACAGACAGAAAACAACATCAACAAATTTTAAAACACAACAACAACAATATTTACAACTTTAACAATTAGCAACAAAACAACATAAAATTAACCAACAACCACAAGAATTTACGTAAAATAAAAAAAACAATATAAAAAAATGAATTCAAAAACAACACTGTACTAAAAAAATTACTCCATCAACAACACCACCAAAAGAAACAACAACAATGTCTTTTTCTCTCTTTTCTCTCTCCCTCTTTCTATCACTCTCTCTCTTCCTCTCTCTTTTACTGTCTTTTTTTTCTTTTTTCTATCTTCATTCCTTACCTTTTCTGTCACTTCTTCTGTCTTTACATCACTTTCTTTTTATCTTTTTGTCATCCTCACCCTCTCTTTTTCTCATTCTTTCTCTCTTTTCTTTAATGTCTTTCTCTTATACTTAAATATTTTAACGCTATATAAATCTATTACGCAAAAAAAGTTTCGCATTTTACCTTCCATGTTATGCACCAGCCGTCAATCTTTATATGGCGGCAAATGGCCCGACTTTTATGGTCCTCTCGTGATTTTGGCGGGAAAGGGGTTAAACTTTTTACGTGTTTTTTTTCTTTTTTTTCAGATTGAACTGTCGAACATTGATGTATTTAAGATTTGTGAAATCGTTTTACTGCCAAAATGTATTTGGCGCCAAAAAAGATTTAGCGCCAAAAATTGTTTTTCCCACAATCTATGATTTATCGTCTACAAAAATATTTATGAACGATAAAACCCAAAAACCACTATCTGAAACTATTAAGAGAATTGGGTTAAAATCCAAAAACTACTAAAAAGACTATTTGAAGAATTGTGGAGAATTTTATTTTTTTACGTTAAATTGAACGTT
>NW_008705398.1:1467892-1470392 GCF_000326865.2 Helobdella robusta | reverse complement strand
GAGGATGAAGATGATGATGAGGATGATGACGAAGACGATGAGGATGAAGATGATGATGAGGATGATGACGAAGACGATGATGAAGATGATGACGAAGACGATGAGGATGAAGATGATGATGAGGATGATGACGAAGACGATGATGAAGATGATGACGAAGACGATGAGGATGAAGATGATGATGAGGATGATGACGAAGACGATGATGAAGATGATGACGAAGACGATGATGATGACAATGAAGATGATGATGAAGATGATGACGCCGATTACGATGATGGCGATATTTATAATAACTATCATGACAGGAATGACAAATGAAAGTAAAATTAATAATTTGATGATAACTAAACTATAGCAAGCTAACTGAGCCCAGACAAAACCTATATGCATGTAATTTCAAACATACACACACACACACACACACAACACACACACACACACACACACACACACACATACATACATACATACATACATACATACATACATACATACATACATACATACATACACACACACATACATACATACATACATACATACATACATAAACACATACATACATACATACATACACACATACATACATACATACACACACACACGTACATACATACATACATAGATACATGGAAAAATGGCGTCTAAAGGTAATTTGTCGGTGAATGAGTTTTTATATTTTTTGATAAATAACTTAAATTTACTTCAAAATGACGTGTTTATTTCAAATGTTGTTGATTTTTACACTTCTGACGATATTACTACTGCATTAAAAACTTTAAAAAATGACTTAGAATTTGTTAAAAATGAAAAGTTTGCAAACATGGAAAAAAATTCTGCGAAAAGCAATAAAAAAGAGGACAAAATGCTTGGTATTGTTACAATTATCTTGCAATTAAACAAAAACATTTTATTGGAATCTCTACCAACCTATGTAAGTGTTAATTTTTCTAAAATTCCCAGTATGGATAATATATTAAATATAAATTTCAATAAAATTAAATTGGAAATTAAAGAAATATTGTACAAGCAAGAGTTATACATAGCGAAACTATTAGAAAATATGAATATAAACTATGTAAACTATCTTGCCAGCAAACCGACTTGCACAGCACCTGAATATCATACGCTGGAAATTGTCCTACCAAGCAAACTAAACAAAAGCATTTTATTGACAACAGACAACAGAGTTAACAACAACAACAATTTCAGCAGCAACAACAGCGGCGACAACAACGGCAGCAACAACAGTACTCTATGGGCAGATGTGAGAACTCCAACTGAAAATATCGACCAACCATTCACAGCTGTTCAGTCAAAAAAACGACCAAGATTAAACATCACTCCAGAGATGGTTGAACGAAGTAACGTCAATAATGGAAGCATCATAAAATCTGCTATAGAGAATATGATGGAAAAACCAGTTAGAAAAATAATTGGTAACAAGAAAAATGACGAATTATGCAAAATTAAAGCTAATAAAATGCTCATAAAAAAATCATTTTTTTCAATGAGCAATGTTCAAAAGTGCCACAGAAACGATGTTATGGAATATTTAAAATCCATTGATATAAATGTCATTTCATGTTTTCCAGTACAGAAACGCACAGATTCTCCCGCCAATGAAAGTCCAAACAACGACGATTGCGAGTCTACGATGTTCAGGGTATGCGTTGAAAGTAGCGATCCTGCTAAGATGAAAAATCCGGACGTTATTTTGCAACATATCATCGTCAAAGAATGGAGGTTCAACCCTAAAAAAACCGATGACAAAAACAACAACAAACATGAAGAATGATGTTTCTAATAAACTTTATCTCAATATGAAAAATGATGAACAATGGCCAATTTATCTTCATCTGATAGATGGCGCCTGACAATAATGAAGTTAAACCTTGTCGGCTTGATGATGTTGATCATGTTAATAATTTGTTGAATGGCTTAAATAATGTGTGTTCTTTTTTACCTCCGGATAAAGTTTATGCATTTATTAATCCGAATTCTTTTTCTGTTATTCACATTAATATTCGAAGTATATTTAACAAAATGACTGAGTTGAATGTTTTGCTTGATTATTGTGGTGGTAATTTTGATTTGGTAGCTGTGAGTGAAACTTGGTTATGTGATCAGACCGCTAATTTAATTAATTTGCCTAATTTTAATTTTGTATCTAAAAATCGCATAGGTAACCTAGGTGGTGGTGTTGGTTTATTTATTAAAAGTCATTTAAATTATGTTGTTCGGGATGATTTATTATCTTATTCTCCTACTTTTGAGTTATTAATAGTTGAAGTGTTTTCAAATATTAGCTGTAATTATTTGTTTATTGTTATGTATCGTCCTCCTTCTACTGATGTTAATGTATTTTTGAATGATTTAAAATCTTTACTCATAAATATTAATCCTGGTTTATTTAAATATATTTACATTATCGGTGACTTCAACATTAACTTATTTTGTAACGATTATAAACATATATCCACTCTATTCATCAATT
>NW_008705398.1:1465119-1466140 GCF_000326865.2 Helobdella robusta | reverse complement strand
TCATGCACTCGAATCTAAAAAATACTCTATTGGGGTTTTTATAGATCTTTGCAAGGCTTTTGACTCTNTAGATCACAGTATTTTATTGTACAAGTTATATTCATTTGGTATTCGTGGTTTAGCTTTTAATTGGTTCTCTTCATATTTTCAATTTGTTTCTATTGGTAGTTCCATGTCTTCGTTGTCTCATATTAAATCGGGTGTTCCTCAAGGTTCTATTTTGGGCCCTTTACTTTTTAATATTTATATTAATGATTTTGTTTACTCTTCTAACATTGTAAAATTTATTTTATTTGCTGATGACACTACTCTTCTCTATTCTCACTCGGATTTTAATGTACTTGTTTCGGTAATTAATTACGAATTAAATTTTGTTTACGATTGGGTTGTTTCAAATAATCTACGTATCAATTTAAGTAAAACATGTTTTATATTATTTGGTCCTAAAATTAGAACAGATATTGTTTATCCAGTTATATATTTAAATAATATTACTATTGAAAGGGTTGAGTCATTTAAATTTTTGGGAGTTATTTTGTCCTCTAACTTATCTTGGTTGAATCATATCAAACATATCTCCTGTAAACTCTCTAAAAACTTGGATTTTATTTATCGATTGAGGTTTAAATTTCCTAGATTTATTTTAACAACTTTATATAACTATATTCTTCCATATTTAACTTATTGTGTTTCTGTTTGGGGTGGTACTTCTAAATCAAACCTTCATATTTTAACTCTAGCTCAAACTTTTTTCTTCGCATTCTGTTTAAATTAAAGAGATTTGACTATGTAAGTTCATACTATAAAACAGCAAATATCCTTACCATAAACCAACTACATATTATTTTTCTATTACTATCTTTTTTTAAAATATATAAATTAAATTATTGTCAATCTCTTAAAGATCAGATTAATTTATTTAAAAATACTAGACAAAATTGTTTACGTTCTAATTCTGAATTTTGCTTTTTGAAACCTAGAACAAATTTTTTCCTCAACTCCGTCTTATATATCTCTATGC
>NW_008705398.1:1463528-1465069 GCF_000326865.2 Helobdella robusta | reverse complement strand
AAAATTCTTCTTCCCTTGCTCTATTTAGAAAATCTATCTATTTGCTCATTCAGTCTAATTATTTCAACCATGTCCTCTGTTAATGCGATTGTTTTCCGTTATGTACTTTATATTTATTCAATTTTAAGAAGGTTTATTAATACTTAAATAATTTAATTAATCTTATTTTTTCTTATTTATAGAACTATCATTATTTCATTGTGAAATATGAACATTTCTTTTCAATTTATAATTTTTGGTGTAAATTTTATGGTGGCCCAACAAGTCATATCTTCGGGTCTCCTAGCTTTTTGCTGAATAAACTCATTATTGAATTGAAATGAATTGAAACATACATACATACATACATACATACATACATACATACATACATACATACATACATACATACATACATACATACACACACACACACACACACATACATACATACATACATACATACATACATACATACATACATACATACATACACACATACATACATACATGCCAATAGAAGGAGAATCACTTGTACATGCAATGAACGTATTTGAGGCATAAGGCTTTGTCATCACACTCGTGACCAGAATCCAAACGATCGCATTATTAACCAATACAATACCAAATATACAATTACATATACAAACATACATACACATGCATACATAAATATACACACATACAAACACACACACATACAAACATGCACACATATATCCACATACATGCATACATACACACACATACAAACACACACACACACATACAAACATATGCCCACATATATACATACACACACACACACACACATACATACACACACATACATACACACACATACATACGAACGTATATGTATTTATACAGTTTAATATTTACATACCCAAATACCGATTTGATGTAGATGTATATGATACACAAACTCATCAACATCTCAGATATGTAATTTCAAAAACAACAAGTGAGGTATGCTAACCATCTATTATCTAATTATCTTCTGTTTATGACACACAAGAACGGACGAACACACTTTTGCAAACATATTCATACACACACACACGCAACACTCACACACACACATACACATACACAAACCAACACATATGCTTTGTATGCATACATAATATACGTACACCCGTACATGTATATACGTACATACATGTATATACTTTTAATCAGTTTTTTTTGTATGTTTGCTTGCTTGGTTTTTTTTCATCTTCCCGGAGTAATTGTATTTTTATTGAACAGTTAAGGAAAACAGTTTGTATGTTTTATGTATGTCTGTACGTGTTTGTATATTTGTATTTGTGTGTGGGTATTTGTATGCGTTAAAACCTAAAAATAATACACACAGACACATGCAGACAAGTAAACATATACAAATATTACACAGACAAACAAACACACACAGAGAAAGAGAGAAAGAGAAAAAGAGAGAGAGAGACACACACAAACTCACAGACAAACAAACATACAAATCTGGATCTCTGGGCTAACATGCAATTTGATACATAATAAACGGATCGGGCAGCAATAAAATTAACAGCAAGCGACAGACA
>NW_008705398.1:1402597-1403721 GCF_000326865.2 Helobdella robusta | reverse complement strand
TTACATTAACAACTACACTAATTGCATCAATAACTACACTAATTGCATCAACAACAACAACTCTAATTACATTGACAACTACACCAATTGCATTTTAAACTACACTAATTACATCAACAACTACACCAAATACATCAACAACTACACCAAATACATTAACAACCACACTAATTACATTAACAACTACACTAATTACATCAACAACAACACTAATCACATTAACAATAACAACACTAATTACATTAACAACCACACATCAGATGAATTTCACCACCAAACGACACAGCCAAAAGCAAAACAATATCACATTTATCATGTGTGTGTCACCAATAAAACATCAACCACAGCAACAGTAATATCTTTAACAACAACTACTACAACAACGTTGACAACAACAACAATAACAACAACAACATTAACAATTATAAGAATAATTATACGGATGTGTGTAAAATTGCGGCAAAATTCATCAACATGATACATAAATATTTAATGATTTTTTTTCGCATCTTACAACATAATTGCCTCCTTGAATTTATAACACTACTACTATTACTCCTACTACTACTACCGCTACTGCTGCTACTACTACTACTTCTACTACTGCTACTACTACTGTTACTATACTAGTACTACTACTACTACAAAATTTTAATCATCATCGACTTTGGCTTGCCATAGTGTACATGCCAAAATCATCGTAATATCTTCGTCATCATCCACCATAAGTAGCCACAAAAAGTCATCACCAGTAAACAACAACCACAACCAACTACAACCAACTACAACAATTAACCACAACTACCACCAACAACAACAACAACCAGCAACAACTACCAACAACCACAACAAACACGTACATACCAACAACAACCAACAACATACAACAACAACCAACAACAGCCAACAACAGCAAACAACAACCAACCACAACCAACCAAAACCAACTACAACCAACCACAACCAACAACATACAACAACAACCAACAACAACCAACAATCAACAACAACCAACAACAACAAGCAAGCAACAAGCAACAACAACAAGCAACAACAACCAACAACAACAATCAACAACAACCAACAAAAACAAGCAGCAACAACCAACAACAACAAGCAGCAAC
>NW_008705398.1:1354053-1400674 GCF_000326865.2 Helobdella robusta | reverse complement strand
TTTTGTTTGTGCGTGTTTGTTGTATGTGTTTGTGTATGTTTGTGTGTTCGTCGTATGTTTGTGTATTTATGTGTTTTTATATGTAAATATACAAGTGTGTTAGATGGTTTGTATATTTCTGTCTGTTTGTTTGTGCCTTTTTTGTATACATATCAATAGATTTTTTACATTTTAAGCCTACATCATCCACACACTTAACGTTTGTTTGCAACATTAATTTCATACAACCCTCACCATTTTTGCTCAGGCAGCGTTTGAACCAAGTTAAGCTGACTACAAAATCAAAATTCTTCAAGATTTCAAAATTTTCAAGTTTTTTAGGTGCGAATAGCCAAAATTAGCTGAACCTACAGGAAAAAAATTGACCTTTAACCTAACCTTAACTAAAATGAAAAATTCTTCCCAACTGAAAGCTTGAACATTTTTCAAACCAAACAAAGCAGCAGTAAACACATGTGACCCACACACACACACACACACACACACACACACACACACACACACACACACACACACACACACACAAAGATAAAATAGAGGATGTCATTAATTCTAAATTTTTAGAAAGATGATCTTTTCTTAAATAAAACACTGGAATAATTCATCTTTGACCAAACCAATGGAGACATGTGATTGTGAGAAATATTAAACTACCAGATGAATGATTCAACATGACTTCATGGAATGAGTCTTAACATTGGAGATTTTTGAAACATTTAACAAGGTCTTAAATAAAGATTACAAAAAGTTAACGTGTTGATTGTACTAGTATGGATTCATTCATACATATAGATTGACAGTGAATCAGAAAATGTATTGATAGTAATAAAAAAAATTATACTAAAAATTAGCCCCAGGTTTGTAAAAACATAACCCTGAATAATTTTTAAACGTTTTTGTGTGGTCATAATGTGGGTTAAAACCATGGCTAATAAATAAGGGGCTGTAAGTATTGATAGTTCAGTTTATGTTTGGAAAATTAGTTTCTCGAGTAAAAACCATGTAAGTCTGTATTCTAGGACTTACCTGCTGAAGTTAAATCAGAAATAAAGATAAAACTAATAAAAAGATGTTTTAATTTTGTGTGATTCTCTAAAATTAATTCTCGCAATTTTTGTCTAACACACCTCTGCATCTTTTAATACAAGAACATACATAATCATGCAAACACACAACTAACATGAAAGCATACAACACACATACAACCCAGATACAACCCCCCACACACACAAAAACAAATAAACACACACATATATACACACGTACAAAAACTTATACACAAACATCCAGAAACATAGAGATACGTGTTGTTAAAAAAGGGAGGCCAAAGATGGAGAACCATGTAAATTTGGATATTAAATCAAACTCGCTCAACCAGACCTTTTCCAAAAACCCACCACCTCACACACATACACACACAAACACGCACACACACAAACACGCACATACACACATACACATCCGTACACGCAAACATAAACGCGCACATAAAATATACCTATATACAATTTTAAAATACATCCACATAGTTTATGCACATTCACATAGCTTATGCACGCACTCACATACACACACACTACACACACGCACGCACACACGCACACACAAAAGGCGGTATTCTAAAAACAAGCGTTATCACCGTACATCGTAAGCAAATGAGGTATTTATGTATTATCGCCTTCTCTTTTGCAGTAGCTAAAAGTTTTTTTGGGTACATGTTTGTGTTTTATTGTTATGTGTGCCGGATACAAACAAACAATACAGATACAGCCGGATACAAACAAACGATACAGATACAGCCGGATACAAACAAACAATACAGATACAGCCGGATACAAACAAACAATAGATACAGCCGGATACAAACAAACGATACAGATACAGCCGGATACAAACAAACGATACAGATACAGCCGGATACAAACAAACAATACAGATACAGCCGGATACAAACAAACAATAGATACAGCCGGATACAAACAAACGATACAGATACAGCCGGATACAAACAAACGATACAGATACAGCCGGATACAAACAAACGATACAGAGACAGCCGGATACAAACAAACAATACAGATACAGCCGGATACAAACAAACAATACAGACACACCCTCTCAGCTTGTCTCTCTTGCGTGTCTAGGAGCCATTGGCGGTATCAACATGGATGGTATTTGGTTGTGATTAAAAACTGAAGGCGATTGGTACGAAACGTGATAAAATCAATTTTTAGATTTCTCCCGCTCAAGTTATGCATACATTTACAAACACAAACACGCTGACAAACAGACACACATTCACAGATACCTAAAGATAACAAACTGACACACAAACACATACGAAAACATATCTGCAGCCTGTATGTATTTTTCCTCCAAACACTACTTACACAGCGCATAAAAACAAATACCTAAATACTAAAATATACAATTTTGCAAACAGACATGTAAGTACACACATGCACACACACACACGTACGCACACGCACGCACACGCACACACACTAACTGACGCAGACAAACATAGAATGGGACAAGAGACGCTCAGTAGCATGTTTATTGTCATTGGCCGATGCGTGGATGGAATAAAATAGTCCTCACCCGTACTTTGGAGCGTTTGTGCGCGTGTGTTTTGGTGTAATTGTGCGTGTGTGTGGGTGTGAGTGTGCAAGTTGTGCGTGTGATGTTTGGTCATACGTACGTGTGTGTTAGTGTGTGCAAGTTGTGCGTGTATGTGTGTGCAAGTTGTGCGTGTGTGTGCATGCACGTATGTGTTTTCATATGTGTGTGTATCTTGTTGTGTTTGCGCGTATGAGTGCGGTATTATTAAAAACTATTTAGTTAATTCTTAAACTGTTTCGCTATTACCACAGCCACGGCTTTTGCTAATATTCGCAGACTACTTCTACTTGATCGACCAGATGCAGGGATTTAAGGGTGAAGACGGTTGCTCCTGGTTCAAATGCAAGCAGATCTCCGCCAATCACATGGAGTCGATGTTATGCTACGTCAATGTATGTCCGTACTGTTGAAATCTTTAATGCAGAGAATTATTAATACCAGTCCTACTACTATTTCAATTAATTGCTAAAGTTTCTGCTAATGTAACTAATACTACTGCTACTACTACTACTAATGCTACTAATATTACTACTATTACTACTACTACTAATACTACTACCTACTACTACCTACTATTACTACTACCTACTACTGCTACTACCTACTACTACCACCCACTTCTACTACTACTGTTGCTACTACTTCACTTTCAGTATATTACATAAATTCAGCGGTGAACAACGTTTTAAACGACCAAGGTAGAAATCCATTGGGGAGCTGGAGAACGTATGCGCTTTGTTCTTGCGGCTGCCGTTGTCCAAGTGGTCGCCATAGTAGTAGTAGTTGTAGTAGCAGTAGTAGTAGTAGCAGTAGTAGTAGAAGTTGTAACAGTAGCAGTAGTAGTAGTAGTAGTAATAGCAGTAGTAGCAGTATCACCATCATCACCATCATCATCACTACCGGTCATTTGCGATCTCCGAGTCGCCACCATTAAAATTCATGCGAAGGTGACTAAACAACAAATTTTTTTACTTCTTCCAAACGTCGCTTTATACTTTCTGTCGTTCTTTCGCTAATTCATTTATTCTTTTAGTTATTTTTCATGTATTTTTGCTTTCTCTTATTCAACTCTTCAGTAATTTTTCTAGTTACTCATTCATTCGTTTCTTCTTTCATTAAAACTTTCATTCATTCATTCATTCATTTATTCATTCATTCATTCATTCATTCATTCGTTCGTTCGTTCGTTCGTTCGTTCGTTCATCACATTCTTTCATTCTGCATCTCTCAAATTTCTTCAATATTTTAACTTTCATCTGAGCTTAAACATACTTCAAACATCTGTCAGCTGCAAAGTCATGTGACAAACATTTTTGCACGTTGGTGAACAGACGAACGTTGAATGAACAAACAATGAACAAACAAACAATAGACAAACAAACAAACATAGAACAAACAGACATTGAATGACCATGCAACAAACACAAGTATAAACATAAATATACTAAACCTAAGACCCTTACAATTAAAGATTATTACAAAAACACACACACACATGCACAGACATGTACACGCTCACACATACACACACGTACATACATATACATAAATATTTGCACACAGACACGTACACACACACACAAATACAGACATTTAGTCATTTAATTATGCAACATATATGCCCTTAAACAAACACACACACATATAAACACGCTTACACACGCACACACACACACGCACAAACACATATACACACGCACGCACACACAAATAGGCCCTCAACCATAAAACACAATTACAAGCAAGCATAAAAGTGCAACTTCAACAAAATGCTCTAACGCAGCGAAACGTTGTTGGTGGCCATCTTGTTGGCGGCCATCTTGTTGGCGGCCATTTTGTTGGCGGCCATTTTGTTGCTGTTTTGTAACTTCAATGTCGCTAGACGTTTTAGTGGTTGCGACCACGACGACAACGATGACGATGTGGTCTAATTGGTGATGATGATGATGATGATGGTGGTGTTCTTATTGATGATGATGCTGATGATGATGACGATAATTATGATGATGATGATGATGTAGTTTTGTTGATGATGATGATAGTTTGGTTCTTATTGGCGATGATGATGATGGTGATGATGTGGTTCTTATTGGTGATGATGATGATGATGTAGTTTTATTGATGATGATGATGGTTTGGTTCTTATTGGCGATGATGATGATGACGATGTGGTTTTATTGATGATGATGAAAAATGAAAAGGTATTGATGGTGACGTTGGTGATTATGATGGTGATAATGATGAGGTTGGCAATGATGATGACGACGACGATGATGATGATGGTGAAGTGATTAAAATGTTGGGCTATTTGCTCTTAACATTCTAGCGCAACATCATCACATGATATGTAAAAGCCATGAAAGATCAAACTTCCCCATCATCGTCGTCATCATCATCTTTATCATCATCATTATCATCATCGTCGTCATCATCATCATCATCGTCATTATCATTACCAATGTTTTTTTTTTGTTGTTCTTATTTTACATTACTTCAATTAGCTGGTTGACTGATTGATTAGGAAGTTTTTCGATTGAAAAGTTTCCCTGTTGAATAATTGATTGCTGGTTGATTGAATATAGAATGATGAATTGAATAATTGAATGGTTGATTGACTAATTGAATGGTTGATTGAATAATTGGATGGTTGATTGTATAATTAAATGGTTGATTGAATAATAGAAAGATTTTTTGAATAATTAAATGGTTGAATGGTTAATTGAATACTTGATTGGTTGTTTGTATAATTGAATGGCTAATTGGTTGATTGAATAATAGAAAGATGTATTGACTAATTGAATAATTGAAAGGTTGATTGGTTGATTCAATAATTGGATGTTTGATTGTATAATTGAATGGTTGATTGTTTGATTCAATAATTGAATGGTTGATTAGATAATTGATTGGTTGATTGGTTGATTGAATAATTGGATTGTTGATTGGTTGGCAGGCTGTTAGATTAAATTGATTGAACGTTTTAATTTGACGGGCGGGTCGAATGATTAACGATTTACTTCACTACTGCTAGATGGTCAAAGACGAACGACACACACACATAAACACAAACAAAAACACACATACACACAAACAAAAACACACACACACACACATATATATATATATATATATATACAATATAGATTTTTTTGTGTGCATTTGTGTACACTGACAGTATTTCATCTGTTCATTCGTATTTTTCTCCTTTTTTTTCTCTTATTTTCAATCCACCTCACCAAAAAATTTTTATTTTTTTGCTTTTTTGCCGCTTTTTTGCAAGCAAACACCGTCTGAGGCCTACAATTAATCACGTTAATTTCCAGGCATACAAATGTGTGCGAACTAGCTACAAGATTGAATGAAAGTACGAAAGAACGAATGAATGAAAAAATGAATAAAAAAAAAGATCGAATGAGTGTATGAAGGAATGAATGAATAAACGAACGAACGGACCGAAGAATGAACAAACGAACGAACGAACGAACGAACGAATGAATGAATGAATGAATGAATGAATGAAAGAACAAATGAATGAATGAATGAATAGATGAATGAATTAATAGATAGACGATGGATGGATAGCTGGTGAGTAAGTGAACAAATGATACATTAATGAACGTGTGAATGGATCGATGGTCAGGGACAATTTAAAAATGTACGAACAAAGGAACAAACAGACAAACGAATCAAGAAAATGAACGATTGAATGAATAATGAAACGAATGCGAATGAATAAAAATGTACAAACAAATGGACGAACAAATCAAAAAGGTGAAGGATTGAATGAATTAATGAAAGAATGAATCTGTCAAAAACTTGCAAACCCGAATAAGACTACAACACAGAGATGTTTTAATCAGTATTGCCATCTGTTAATTAATGTCAACAACATTAACAACAAAAATAACATCAGCAAAACAACAACAACATAAACAACAGCAACAACAACAACATTAACAACAACATAAACAACAACAACAACATTAACAACAACAACAACGGCATTAACAACAACATTAACAACAACAACAACAGAAGCAGCAACAACAACAACAAAACATCAACAACAACATCAACAATACCAACAACAATGGAATGGACATAGCATAGAGTAAAGTATTGTTGAAAGAATTTCTATATGTTGATGAATTGCTTTCGAGAAAATGAGATTGAATGTTTTGTATGTTTACATACGCATACAAAACATATTGTACCTTATACAAAAATAGGTTTGTATTCGAGATACAATACAAAAACATGCAAACATAATGTACGTTATCCAAAAAATTGTTTGTTTTTGAGATGCAATAAAAAGAACAAATAAATATTATGTATCTGGAAGGAAAAACGGTTTACATTTGAGATACAATAAAAAAACACACCAAACATATTGTATTTTTTTAAAAACAATGTTTTTATTTGAGATACATTACAAAAGTATGTATAAACGTATGCATACATAAAGTACAAACACATACAAACTCATACATGTATATACAAAGCATACAAACAAGTGAACAATACAACTTTCAAGATGAAAGATAAAATTGACATCTTTCTTAGCAAGGTTTAGATTTTTTGTTTTAATACATTTTATGTTGTTTTTATATTGTATTTGTATACTTTGTATTTTTTTGTATGTTTGATTTGTTTGTTTGCTTGTAAACATGTTTGTTTGTTTTAAAAGAAATTGTAATCGTTTTTATGTATACAATTTGTATACAATAAAATGTTGTTTTGTATAAAGCAAGTTTGTATCAAAGTATGTGAATGTTTTTTTTTGTTTTAATAATTTGACCAACATCACTTTTATTTTTTTTTAATTTATTTCAAGAAAATTATTTCTGCAAGGTTTTTTAAAAGTTTTGTATGTAATTTGTGCTGTGAACATTTTGTATGTTTTGTATACTTGGTATATTTTGCATACTTTGTATGTTTTGTACACATTGTGTCTTTTGTTTTTCTTGTAAATATTGCTCAGTTGTCAGGTTTTGTGTATTTTGTATACTTTGTTTGTTTTGTATGTTTTACACATTTTGTACATTTTGTATACTTTGTATGCTCTGTATGTTTTTGAAGGTATCTGTTACCATAGAGCTAACCCGACGTGAAAAAATGATTGATGTTTTGTGGGTGTGATGATGATGACGACGACGATGATGATGATGACGATGATGACGACGATAATGATGATGATGACGATAATGATGATGATAATGATGATGATAACAACAATGTTTCTGTAAACTCGCTCGTTCAACATTCAATAACTCAAAATTGTACATGTACGTAAAAGATTACTTTAACTGACGACTTAGGTGTGTTAAGTATTAGTTAGTGTTTAAAATGTTATAAAGTTTAATACTTGAAATCGAACGAGAAATAACTCACTAATGATTATTAATAATTTTTTTTATTATTGTTTGATATTATAACAAAATTTAAATTCTAAAATTTAAATAACGTTAATAAGAATAATGTAAAGATTATTAAAGAGTGTTCAAATGTGTTAAGTCTTAAAAGTATTTTAGAGATAACTAAGATAACTCTCAACTTAACTCTTGTGCTCGCCTATTATAAACCAGGAGACCTTGCTACCTATGGCTTAACTAGTTGTCTGGCTTAACTCATTCTAGCCAGTCAAACCCTATTGTATGTCACCTCATCCTTTTTATATCCACTGATTAATTATAGGTTATATTATCTTATATTAAGCTACCATATGTCTGAAAATTTGCTGACTCGTCCTGAACCACTTTTATAACTTACCTCTTATTATAATTGCTTACCTACTTTCATAAATGTCTATATACAACCTATAATTGCTTATACCTCCTAACCTAAATTATCAAATTATCATCTACATAATAACACGCACACACACACACACACACACACACACACACTTACACACATACATACACACACATACACACACATCATACACACACAGACATACACAAACACACAAAAACAGACAAACCTACATACCCAGACAGAAATTACAAACAGACTAATACGTACCCACACACATTTACAATCATACTTGCACCTACACATATACACACACATACAAACACACACGGACATGTATACACACACACAAATAAACAAATACATAAACACACACACACACGCACGCACACACATAAATATCAGATACATGAGAGTATCAAAAATTAACAATAAACAAGTCAAAAATAAATAAAAATAATTTTCTGAAAATAATTTTTTGAAGTGGAAAAAAAGATTTGGAAGAATATTTAAAAAAAAAATTTTGGAGATAATTTTTTTTGAAAAAATTAGAGAAAAAAATTCTTAAGAAATAACTTCCTAGCATCTTTTGACGGAGAGATCCCTAGTTTTAATTTCATCTTGCGACGAAACAACAGCAGCTAATCTTTCAAATGCCTGAGAAAGAGAAAAAGTTCTAACTTTAATTAAACTTTCTTTCCCTCTTTCTTTCTCTCTCTCTCTCTCTCTCTTTCGCTCTCCTCTCTCACTTTTTCTCTTTTTTTAAATTTTTCGATTTTTTGCCTCCTCTTTCATTCTCTACTAACCCAGCAGCAAAATTTTTCAAATCTTTTTTTCTCTTTCTCTCTTTCTCTATCACTCTTTCTCTTCATCTCAATCTTTTTAACACTAACATCAAAGATTTATTGTAAGTTTTTGCCGAATGTATGTTTGTATTTTGCTGTGTATTTTTTTATGTTTTTGTTTGTTTCATGTACTTTTGAATGTCTTCGTGTTTATTTTTTTTCGTAAAACTTTGTTGGTTTTTGTTTTTCGATTGTATGCTTACTTTTATGCGTTTTTCATTTGTTTTTTATGGCGCGGCGGTTAAATTTGTATGTGCTAAACGTGTAATTATTGGCTTTTGAGTTGTATGTTTGTATTGTATTGTATTTCGTTATTTTTTTGTATTATTTTGTCTAATTTTGTTAAGGCATTGTATATTCTTGTTGTGTCTTTTGTATATTTGTGTATCTTTTTGTATCTTCTTTGTATATCGTTGTATATTTTTGTATTTGTTGTATGTTTGTGTATCTTTTTGTATATTTTTAAATGTGCATTAATTCACGTCTATATACGGCTTCTCTTCTTTTATGTTTATGCAAATGAGTGTGTTTGGGGTTCTTACGTAAAAAATACCTTCGGTATATTGGATGTTTCTTTGTATTTTTTATACATTATTTTGTTGTATTTAAGTTGTGTCTGTATTGCATAAGTTTGTCTTGTATGAGTATGTTTGTTTGTTTGTTTACTAATTGACTATACTATACAAATTCAAAAATTTCAAAATTCGGATATTTGTATGGTTCTGTGGGGGCAGTGAATCCCCACCTACCCCCCCTGATCCATTACTGCAAACAAAAAACATCAGGCATATGATGCAAAATATTCAAACAGCAAACGTAAACAATATATAAACATGGATACAAACATACAAAGTGATACAAAGTGATACAATGTGATACAAAACAACTACGCATTAAGAATGCAATTTATGTGGTGTTTTTTTTATTCAATATGAAAATACAATCCGCACTCAACTAATGAATGCATTTGCAGTAGAATGCAAAAAAGAAATAAAAAGAAAAAAAGAACGTGAAAGAAAGAAAAAGAGAAAGAGAGAAAAAGAGAAAGAGAGAGAAAGAGAGAGAGAGAGAGAGAGAGAAATGACAAGAAAAGAATTTCTTTTATTTCATCTTCCAGCACGCTTAATTAATTTTTTCTTAAATTTCAGTTGAAATGTGTGTAATATTTAAAAATGATATTACTACTACTATCACTACTACTACTTCAACTACTACTACTACTACTACTATCACTACTACTACTACTACTACTACTACTACTACTACTACTACTACTACTACTACTACTACTACTACTACTAGTATTGCTACTAGTACTGCTATCAGTACTATTTTAATTACTTACTAGAATCTTCTCGCCGATTGTACGTTGATAAAGCGAGTATTCTGTCAGTCATGATGATGATGATATGGATGGACCGGAAGAGGAAATGAAATGAAAAGGTGAAGGTTGTCATCGTGTTGACGTTGTTGCCGCTGTTGTTGCTGTTGTTGTTGTTATTGTTGTTGTTATTGTTATTGTTGTTGTTGTTGATTTGTTATTGTTGTTGTGGTTTTTAATGTTATTATTGGTTGGATGTTTTTAGTTTTATCATTGGTTTTATTGTTGATGTATTTATGGAGTTCGAGTTATTGTCCTTTGTATCCAATTTCAATTTTTATCTACTTCAGCATTTTGGAGTTTGAAAATGAAAGGGTTAATAAAGTAATTATAAGACAATTTTCAAATATTAAATTAAATTAATTATCATTGTTCAAATTTCTCACATAATTTAATATATATATTTAATAAATAAATTAAAAAATAATTTATATCAAATAATACTAAAAATAAGCTTTATCTATTTTCCAATATTAAATAATTTGTCTTTAAGGTGGAACAATTTTGCCATCTTTACATGCTTTAACCGTAAGATACTTCGTATAACCAATTTTAATTATTAAACAGTTATTATTATGGAATAAACAATTTTAATAGCTAGATATTTAGAAATTTTTAAAATTTTGGTTATTATTATAACTATCATTTATTCATTCATTTACTCGTTCATTCGATTATTCCTTCAACTGCTCGTTCATTCATTCATCTTAACGCTACTTATTATTATTATAATTATTATTATTATAATAATTATTATAATAATTATTATTATTAATCAAAATAGAATTAACAGTTAAACATGACTTAAACAGATTTCAACGTTAAAGCGTGAATACCTACTCTACATATAAAACTCTGCGGCAATCTTAAGCGCAGGCAAACTGGATTCGAAACGCACGTATGAACACATGTATGTATGTATGTATGTATGTATGTATGTATGTATGTATGTATGTATGTATGTATGTATGCATGTATGTATGTATGTATGTATGTATGTATGTATGTATGTATGTATGCATGTATGTATGTATGTATGTATGTATGTATGTATGTATGTATGTATGTATGTATGTATGTATGTATGCATGTATGTATGTATGTATGTCTGTATGCTGCTGCTACAACCATTACTACTACTACTACTACTACTATTACTACTACTACTACTACTTCTACTACTACTACTACTACTACTACGATTACTACTACTACTACTATTACTACTAATATTCTACTACTGCTACTACTGCTGCTGTTGTTGCTACTGCTTCTACTACTACTGCTTCTGCTATTGCTACTACTACTTCTACGTCAAGAGGACAAATGACTTTCTAAAGAAATGTCCAATTTTAAATGGATGCCTTAGCGCACACGGATTTCATTCTTGGGTATATAAATATTAAGAATACCGTGTGTGTGTGTCTGTGTGTGTGTCTGTGTGTGTGTGTCTGTGTGTGTGTTGTCTTTGTTTCTTTCTTTGTCTCTCTCTCTTTGTCTCTCTCTCTCTCTCTCTCTTTTTCTTTCTCTTTCCGTGTGTTTGCATGTACATGTGTGTTTGAAGATATGAAGGTAAGTGCTCTAGTGCATGACGGTTGTTTTGCAAAGACTTTAAAACGTCATAACATGTGACGTCATTATTTAGCTGGAATGTCGTCATCATCATCTTCATCCAGATCATCGTCCTCATCATCATCATCAGCATATAACTATCATCATTATCATCATTCGTATCATTATCGATACCATTATCATCATCATTTTTATCATTACCATCGTCATCATCATCATCATTCTTATCATTACCATCCCCATACTCATCACCATCATCGTCATCCCCACTACCACTACCATCAGCAGCAGCAGCAGCCTCTTCAGCCTCACCACAAGGGCATTGACTGGTTGTTATTTTCTAAAACGACATACAAAAATTGTGGCTGCCACGACAACTGTTGCCGTAATTAATCACACGTCATCGCGCCATTAGGCTGGAAAAATGCAAGGGAACATTAATTCTCACTCTCAATCTTTCACTCCTTTCGTCCTTTTCATTCTTTTATTTCTCTATCGCTTCACTCCTTTCATCTTTGTTCGTTTCCGTTGTGTTTTTCTTTTCCTTATGTTCTTCAAAACTTTTATTTTCAAGTCATTTCTTTGTGGAGGCAGTGCTTTTTATATTTTTAACTATTTAATACATTTCATTTTTCTCACTTTATTTTTCTCTTTCACTTTCTTTCTCTCTCTCTCCTCTCTCTCTCTCTCTCTCCTTTCTATCCTCTCTCTTTCTTTTGTCTTTTTAAATATTTTTTCTCACTTGCATAGTCATTAAATTGAGCGGTTTTAATTAAAAAAAATTACAAAAGTGCTTGGAGATGAACAAGGCAACCAACGAACAAATACATCTAACATTGAATCGATAGGGGATAATCGTTGTTCATTGCTTATGTTGCCAACTTCCTCATGACAAAACACTGCAAAGTTTCGAGATTCAAGCTTCTTTTGAGTTTAACCCAACTGACATATATTCTCCGAATATTCTTGTGTGGAGTTATTCATACACTTGAACAACAAACTTTAAAAATTATTCACTTGTCGACGGTCAACCAATGAAGCTGAGCAACAATCGCTGGTGACAACACTATCGAATTGATATAACTCATGAACAATTTTTGCCGTACGTCTCTGAATAGACACTCCGACAGAAGATTTATCTAGTAACACAAAATCATGGAAATATATTATATACATCCATGCACATAATACACACCACTGCAGCTGAGAGGGAATGAATGCTTGCATCAATCCTTCCATAGAAATTTTGTTCATGGATTTTCTTATCGAGGGTACTTTTATAACACTTACAAAGTATATTCAGGTGTCCAGTGTTAGAATAAAGTTTAAGTAAGAAAGTATCTCAAGTACATCACATACACACTCACACACACAGACACTCACACAGAGACACACACAAACAAACAATCTAGGTCTTAATTTTTTTCCGGCAAGATCATTTCATTTCATTCGCCAGAGACAACTTTTTTTTAGAAACCAGTCATGCTACGTTGATTTTCAAAATTAAAAAATGTTGGGACTTCCGCTCAAAGTTATGGACCTCCAAAAAATAACTAATAGCCCCCACTAAATATTTAGGGGCACGCCCATTTTGTTGCTTCAGGGCCTGTCCAGCACCAATGCAAATCCTGCCCTGGAGAGACTCACATTAACCAAACTGGAATGGTTGTCCTATTCATTTTTTGGATTCGCATTTGTTTTGCTGTAAATAATTTAGATTCTTGTGATTTACATAATGTAAATATTCTAGTTGTGTGTGTGTGTGTGCGTGTGTACGTGTTTGTTCATCGTGTGAAAGCTTTGAATTTCTAAACGACGCATTTGCAAGAACGCATCGAATTAATACTAAAATATTAATAAATATTAATTATTCAACTTCGTGGCACAGAATTAGTACGTTTGTTTGTTTGTTTGTGTGTGTTTGCTTGTACGTGTGTGTGTGTCTGTCTGTGTGTCACTTAAAATGACAAAATGACATGACACACACACACACACACACACGATGTGCATGTAGATAGATCATTGTGTAGCGCGCTGAGTAGGTTTTTGTACAAACGCTCGCAGAAGAGAGTAGCTGAACAATTATAAAACTACTTGAACATTCAGCTGTTTGTAATAATAATAATAAAGTAGCAAGTATAATAATAATAATTATAATAATATTTATAATAATAATAATAATAATTGATTCTTACAGAACATTTTATGTTTTTATATGAGTTTATTTGAAAGGTTGTAAACTGTCGGATCGAGAAGTTTAATTTGAGGTAAGTTGATTGAATTGTGTGCATGTTTTTGTTCAGTACTTATTTGCAGTTGTTACACAACGATATTTTGTTATTATTGTTGTTGTTGTTGCAATTTTTTGTTATTTCCTATAACCTAACGATATATTCCTTCGTAATCTTCAAACCAGGCATAGCACGGTAAATTAAGGGGAAAAAGAAGAACATAAATCAGTCCATTAAACCGCATCTCGACTTCCTTATTACAATTAGGATAAAAAAAAATCTAGAATGACAAATAAACTCCATACCAACATGCCTCCAGGAATATTTGGAATGACGTATTTCCAAATCTTGTTCGTGACGGTTTTAATGACGTTAACATCTAACGAGTTGTTGATATCAGCAACACCTTTGCCAACATCTTCATCATCATCATCATTATCTTCATCCTTATCATCGTTATCTCTAGAATCATCATCAACTACTGAGGTTTTTGAGGATTATTTCGACCAAAGTTATTTTTTTTTACAAAATATTAACTTTTTTAATTAAATTTTAAGTAGCTGTTTAGTAACTAAATTGGATGATGCTATTTCTCCCGTGACCGAGATTAACAATTTTTTTCATCATTAACCAAAATTTTGTCCTGTAAATTAATATCTTTGTGTGATTTAATTATTTAACTGTTTTCTGAACACACGATCCATCCATCTATCCATTCATCCATCCATTCATCCATCCATCCATCCATCCATCCATCCATCCATCCATCCATCCATCCATCCATCTTGGTTAGTTGGTTGGTTGGTTCCTTGGTTAATAGTTGGTTTTTTGAGATGATCAGTGAACACCATTCATTGTTATCCTCATCGTCGTCGTCATCTTCATCATCTTATCACCACCACTACAACATCATCACTGTCACGAACAGAAAACCTAGACGTATATCCATGCACAGAAGAACAGAACGACTGCTTGTTTGGGGCAAAATGCTTCTATTTTGTTATACATAGGCAGCGAGCTTGCGTGTTTGTATATTTTTCGAATGTTTTTTGTATGTTTTTTTTATGTGTGTATGTATGTATGGATACCTAACTAATTAACAAACAAACAAACAAACAATTGAACAAACAAACATACATAAAAACATTTAAACATACAAACGATTGAGCATACAAACATATAAACATACAAACAAACATACAGACTAACAAACAAACAAACATCCATAAAAACATTTAAACATACAAACGATTAAGCATACAAACATATAAACATACAAACAAACATACAGACTAACAAACATACAAACATGCTAACAGTTGTCCAAAAAACAGAAGTGGTTACCGTTGTGCTCTAGTTGATGATGAATATTTGAATCTGGAACGGATTACTCCTTCAAGTCGAGGTTAGGGGTTAAAAAGGTTAAAGGTCAATTACACTCTTCCAAGGTTTAGAGGATTGAGCAAAGCGCACAATCATCGTAAACCCCGCATAACACACAAAGCATGTGGTAGGCGGGAATCTTTTGTCACATTCTAACCCGGTTACTGCGAAACAGCACCGGGCGACCTTAACCATTAGACCATCACGCCGCCCCAGATGATGATGACGCACCAGTCAGGCTTAATTAGATCTGTCAAAAACAAAATTGAATGGAAAAAAAAATTAAATTAATATTTAGTGTCTATGTGCCTTTTATATGATGCATGAAGTCAATCAAAAAGCAGAACTCAGTTCTAATAAAAAGCTAAAAAAAACTTCACACAGTTGTATTCATCACGACATGTAGTATTAATCCATTAATACTTCAATGTTTTTGATTTGTATTGTTTATTTTGACTTGTAAAGTTGTCTGGTGAATAAATAATTTTGACTCTTATTGTGAAAAATTTGTAAGTCTCATTTCGGTGCCCCCTCTACTTAGGCACCCGGGGACATATGTACATTATATGGTTATGCAAATAAAAGTTTAAGGGACCATAAGTATTGGTTAGGATCCTGGGACCAATAATCGTTAAATTTTTGATAATTGATTATGGTGATTATGATGATGGTGGTGATGATGATGAGGACTGTGGTGCGGTGATTGCGATGATGATAATGACGACGGTGGTGTAAATGTTGGAGTTTTAAATCACAAAAACATCATTATCATCATCGTCGTCATCATCATCACCATCATCATCATCATCATCCCGTTGACAGGAATCATCCAGAAGATGTCGCTAAACAGGCAGATTGTCCTACTCATTATCGTCAGCCTCACCACTGCCATCGTCTTCATCCTTATCTACATCTCAATCAGGTATCATCATCATCATCATCTTTTTCTTTTTCCTCCTCTTCCTCATCATCTTCTTCCTCCTCTTCTTCATACTCTTCATCATCTCTTCATGCATACATACATAAACACACACACACACACACATACATACATACCCACATACATACTTACATACAAACAAACAAATATACATACATACATACATACATAGATGTTGGATAAAACCACAAGAAAAAAATTAGCAACCGAAGAAGAATTTTTGATAACGGCAGAGATTGGAAGGTCAAGGCAGATTTGGATCGCATGAAGGACTACCCATCGTTCATAAAAGATACAGGAGCAGACACTGTTATTTTAGTCGAACTGATTATACCGTATGAGGCTAATATAGCAGCAAGTCACTTTATAATAACAGCCAAATGTGAGGAGCTTGTTAGTGAGATAGGACAACGTGGGTTTATGTGTTTGTTTTACGCAGTTGAGGTCTGTGCAAGAGGTGTTGTTGGTTGCTCAGTGTACAGCTTTTTGAAGGATTTGGGTTTGGCAGGTATAAGACGATCGAGTTTTATTCAGAACATAGGACATACAGCCGAGCAAGCGTCTTACTGGATATGGTTATGTAGAAAGAAAATTAGTTTAAATAAGCGAGTTTAAATAGTTAACAGACGAGCTCGTGTGCAACGTAAGTAAGGCTTCCAATTACTCTACACTCCCAGATTCGGCTTAGCGTGTTACTTGGCTCGTCCATATAACTCACATCGTGATGTGTTTAGATGTGAACTGTCTTGCACGCCTACACAGTTTTTCAGTTTAAAAATATATGATTTCAAAGCGAGGCAAATTGTTTGTTCAGCAAGAGACATCTAACTGATCTCTGGGTGTGGCCCCGTTTCTCGAGAGTGTCAGGAAGTTAAAAGGCCGAAACACTCGTTGACGGAAACTCTTCCTCTGAAGACTGTCGCTGAACACTTGTTATGTTCGAGTTTCAACTTATATACATTATTATACATACACGTACAAAACACACATACATATTATACAACCAATTGCTTTAGTCATCAACACGTGTTGCAATTTTACGTTATTTCACTATTCTTGATCATCATCATCACCATCATCATCGTTGTCATCCTGACCATCATCACCACAGACATTGCTACAAAGGTTCCATCAAATATGGTTTATGCAGTAGAGCTCGTTCTAATGGTGATGATGATGATAGTGATGAGGACGACGACGATGGTGGTCATGATGACAATAACGGCGGTCATCGTAGTAGTAGTAGTGGCAAGATACTGGCTCCATATATCTCGCTGGATGTTAGTTTTTCTGGAATAATTTGGACGGCTTCATTTTTTAAGCGACAACCACTCCAAGCGACACGACGCAAGCACCACACGACACGACGCGTGCGCCACGCCACACGTCTTCATGCTTAGGACGGGCAGGTTTCGAACCACTGCTAGTTGTGATGGCTTTCACGCCATCTGACTCTCAGCTACCTCGACTAGCATTACTATTTAAAAATTTTCAAGTGTTGGTGATTTGTTATTTAATAATTATATTATTATTATTTACAAATTATTATATTTATTGTTATTATTATCATTGTTATTATTATTATTACAATCATTAATATTATAATTTATATTACGAAAAACAAATAAAACATAGATGACGAAGGACTGTGGAGGGTATGAGAGAAATGAACAAAGACCAAACAGCGGCGAAAATAAAAACAACAACAACAAAGATAAAACATCAGCAGCAGCAGCAACAACAACAACAACAGTCGTCAAAATAGAAAACCAACAGCTACTAAAACATCAACAACAACAGAAAGAACCTAGACAACAAAATCAACAACAACACTATCAGCAGATTAAAAACAACAACATCAAGTTCGGACGGAAGCGGCTGGAGGCAAGTTCGACTACACCCGACAGCTCCATATCACGGAAACACAACATCTACAACAACAACAACAACAACAACAACAACAATATATCACCTTCAACAGAAAACCGCCTCAGATCTCTCGCTATCCTATCTTTGCAAAATGATAGTAATGATAATAATGATAATGATAATAATAATAATAATAATAACAATAATAACAATAAAGATAACATTATCAGTAGAAGTGATGGTATTATAGCCGAAGCCAAAATCAACATTGATAAACGCAACGATCATAATTTTGATGAGAGTATTGAAGACAAAAATTATGATAATAATTATAATAAAAATTATGACAATAATTATGTTAAGGTAAATTATAACCATGGTAATTATTATAACGATATGGATGGAGTTCATGGCAAGAGTTATTTAGTGTCATTTTTGAAAACAACAACAACAACAACGACGACGACGACAACAACGACATCAGTAATCACATCAACAACAAATACTGACCCCTTCAAATTGTCTACTTCATCACAACTTAAATTTCCCTCATTGTCATCATCACCATCATCATCACTATTGTCATCAGCCTCTTCTCCAAAGCTTACAACATCAATAACATCAGCAAAAACATCAACAGTTCTTCAAAATCAAAAACAGCAGCCGCAACAGCAGCAGCTTCATTGGCAGCAGCTGCAACAGCTTCAATGGCAGCAGCAGCAGCAGCTTCAGCAGCTTCAGCAAAAGTATTCTCCACCGCCATCTCCACCTCCACCACTGCAGTTTAGTACATTCAAATCTAGACGAAATATGACAGCAACAAAGGTGGCAGTACCAAAAACATCAACAACAACATCAACAACAACAACGACAACAACAACAACAATGACATCAACAACATTAATGACGTCATCAGTAATTTCAACGCAACCACAAACAATGGTGACAGCCTCAACAACCCACGTGGCACCACCAACACCACCGAAAACGATTTCTAACGATCAACAACGTCAACAACAACAACAACAACAACATCAACAACAACATCAACAACAACAACAGCAACTAATTCAAAACGGCAAAAGTGGTTTTTTAACAAATTACAACGATATTTCCAACAACAACAAAGTAAGCAACATAAACAACAAAACCAACGCGAGCAACAATGACAACAACAACACTACCAAAAACATTAAAAACAACAATGATACTAGCTTTGCTAGCATCAAAAAAATTACATTAACGAAACCTCAATGTTTTACCAGCGTAAACATCAACAACAACATAAACTTTAACAACATCAACAAAGTTGACATCCAAAACAACAACAGCCTCATTAACAACAACAACAACAATATCAGCAAAGTTGACAACAAAACTACAACAGCCTTATCATCATCATCAACAACAACATCACTAACGGTTTAACCAATGGCACAAACAGCAACTACTACAACAGAAACAACAACACCTTTTTAATAAAAACAGTTCCAACAACAATAATTGTTGCTAAAACAACTAAAACAACAGCAACAACAACGAAGACAAAACCAGAGACACATCAACATCAACAATCATACGCATAACGAAACAACAAGACAAGAATGTTTTAACAATAGGGACATTTTAAACAACAACAATAACAACAACAACAACAACGACAACAACAATCTTATACTGTTAATGAGGTATTGATGCCCAGATTACTAAGACTGACTCTAATTCTAAGTGGTATTGCCTCGAAATTAAAAACTTTTAAACGAAAAAGGCAGTAGTTATTGTTCTTTATTGATTATTATAACAACAACAACAACAATAATAATAATAATATCAATTAATGTTCTATTCTGTTTATATTATGACACAATTTTGATGAAATTAAGATGGAAATTGAAGTTGTTTCGTGGCTCCGTCAGATTTGAGAAACTTTAAAATATTTTTACTTCCGGATTCTCTTTGTCTCTCTTCTTTCTTCTAACTACGGCCGCCATTTTTCTCAACTTTATCACGTGATCGCTTTTCAAAAAATAACCCATCTCCGCGTGATGTCACTGACCTCGTTTGATGATGTCGTGAGGTTGGGATGATCTGATTGGATGGATGATACTTCCGGCTGCCTGGTGGAGTTTTTGACGGTGGAGTTTTTAAAATAAAAGAAAACAGTTTAAAAATAAATATAAATTTATTATCTTACAGGTTAATATACATTTCTTGTATAATCAACCATATTAAACATTTTTTCTAATAAATTATTGCTAACAATGTTGCATTTGTATATTAAAGACATTAAAAACATTATAAAAAAAACTCATAATCTATTTTTAAAATGAAAATTTCCAAAAAAAGGAAAAATAAGTATAATCTAAACTTACTGAAAAAAACAGCTATGAAATAAAATACAGCTTACTGTACCTACTTTAAAAGAGTTTAAGCCGATTCTACGACTTGGTTCACCATGGAAATATATACCATGTGGTTTACTTTAAAACCAAATTTAAAACGGTACATTTTACATGGAAACTCTTGTTGTGAAAAATTTTGTCAGCCTCATTTTGGCGCCCCCTGTACTTGGCGCCCGGGGACATATGTACCCCTCCGCTCCCCCCCTAGCTACACCTCTGGATATAGACATTTATTTTGATTATGGTGTGACAGTAAACATTTTACGTTGTTCAGTTTATCCAAAATACACCAAAGTTGTTAGGTGAAAAATTATATTTGTAGTAGTCTAGGGGAGTTACAGGGTAGAATATTTAGTAGAAACTGTTTATCATGGTAAATACGTAAAACGTACGACGCATGAAAAAAATTCACAGCCCTGATCTATTTTCTGAGTAAATTTATAAACTTGCATGCGAGAGTTTCATAAAATAAAGTGGAACTTCAAAAGAGTTATGAATCAGAAGTAAGAATCATTTCATCGAGAGGACAGCCGCAGTCTAGGAAATCTAAGCAATGTCACCATAGTTTGGAAGATCTCTTGTGAATAAATTTGTTACAATTTGTTCTCATTAAGTATGAAAAAACGGCTTTTGTTTTGAAATCTTTTTCAAAATTAAAAATGACTAAAGGAGGATTTTAAAATTTATCCGGAGATATTTAGACGAAACAATTATATATAGCAAACGAAAATCATAAATATATAAGATATGTTTGGAAATCCCAAACAATACCCCGATTCGTTTCATTTATTGAAAGTTTATTTCATTTCCATCGTGAAACATCATTTGCCTGTTGGGGAAAACGTACGAAGAAATTTCTCCTGCCATGTAACAAATTATTTCTTCATCTCGACTTCCAGCTCTCAATAGTTTGTCAGTGCTGGTTTCTGCAACAGATGTCTGAGAACAATTTTTCACCAAATATGAATTTGAAACAATTTTTTACTACAATTAAATAAAACAATTAGATGTTGGAACATTTTTTCAGAGTTGCAAAACAACATTCATAGTGAAATAACTCGAAGAATTTCAGAAATTTTATCAGAATCTAGGATGGATGATGCTTTAGACTGAGATATATTTAATGCATCGGCAAAAATATGAACAATAAAGTCTACCTGATGATAAAAAATCATTTCGGGGCTGTTAATCAGATCAGATGATGAAGAATTCATACCGATTATATTATGAAGACATTTGAAATTTATCACTTGTTCAAAAACAAGTAAACTTTAATCAGGTTGATAGGCACCTAAGTCCTGTACGTGTACAGTCTAGTGCTGCTACGAGACTCAGAAATTCTGAATATAAAAATCCTATTTTTCACAAATATTTTAAATAATAACTTTTTTCACATATAAAATCTGAATAGAAACAACTATTCTCAATAACTAACTGTATAGCAGTTTTTATTAATTATGTTTTTCTTTTAATTATTTTTTATATTATTTTTTTATTACTTTAAACAGCAGTTCAGAAGACAGTCAATTTGTGAGAGACACTGTACAAATTTTGCGATACAAAACGATAGTGGAGTAGGTATGCGCAGATATAACATCAAAATGTTGAGAAACTCATAGACGGACAGTAAATAGCAGGGAATAAAAAATGAAATTGTGAATCAAATTTTCTAGATATCTGAGTTTGTTGAAAGATTTGATAAAGTTGAAAAGTTTCATGTGCTGCCGTCTCAAAATTCTTGCGGTGTCTTTATTCAAATAATGTACAAACAAGCTGCTATTTCAGGCCCAAAGTCACTATACTATCACGGTAACCAGGAATCTTAAAAAGCTGAATCTAATTTGTCTTGAGTTGATTAACAGAAGGTTGAAAACTTTTAAAAAGTTTAAGTAAGAGGCAGCCAACATGCCATCACAGTCATCAAACTTGAGACAAGTTTAAATGAGGAAGCCATGAAAAATTGAAACGATCTTGACAATATTTTCAAATTATATAATTGTAGCTAACCAATCCAAAACCGATTTCAAATGTGAAAACATTTCAAACGAATCTGACATTTGAATACGACATCCTTCAAAGGACTGAAGATTAAATATGGAGGAACTATTCACTCATAAAATCGTCTTCAAGAATTATTTTTCATTTTAAACAGTAAGATGGTCAAAAATAAGAATAAACTAACAAACTGTAGAAATATTTTAGAAATGTATTAACATTTTGAATGCATTAACACTTTGAATTGCATACTAAATATGAAGGATTTATTTTCAGACTTTTTTAGTCTCAATTCTGTACAATAGAAAGTACATTTTTCAAAATTTTATTGTAACACGAAAATGTTTTATTTCAAAACTTTTCCTCAAACCACTTACATTTTTATAAAAACAAACTAGAAAATATTAACCAAGAAACATAAAATATTTCACAAATTTTTGTGAAACTATTTTTAAAGAGGTCTGTCACAGGCCTGTGATGGGAGCTATTTTGAAAAGAACTTTAAATAACTTCAAATACATAGAATTTAAACAAATTGTCCGTAATGAATCATGAACAATTATTGAAATTATATTCGAAAGATAACTTTCACTTTGTTGTTCACGATTCAGACAACTCGCACAACACTGATGATTTTGATCCAATCATAACGATCCAATTTGGAGTAAGCACGCTAAAGTAGTAGGCAGAAGATTTAACACAGTTTTTAAAAAGTTGTGTTTTTCAGTTTTTGCACCACCAGAAATCAAATTTTTGATTTTGGAATGAGCGTTTTTAAATTTAAAACTGCTAAACTGCCTATAAAGGTAAGTGATTGTCGTGATTATCAAAAAAATCATGCTGATAAAGCCTGATCGAACAAACTGCTCTCATTGGCCCAAGGTGTTTCAAAAAGTTCGCGTCAGATAAAAAAATGGAGAAAAAAGGCCAAAATGTGCACATTTATGTTGATGTACATTTGCTGGAAAGTTCGTTCATGCAGCCCCAGTACCCGTGAATGAAGAGAGTGACACGTTGATTGTGTTTCATTATTGTTTCATAACGAATTTTGCTTATCGTTATACGAAGCTATAGTTGTTGCAATGTCAGTGCTGCTCATAGCAATTGTTACTGATCGTTTTGTTAAACTATAACGTTTTGCCAGACGTTAAATTATTTCTTAACGGTTGAATAAATTTGGAGCAGTTTGTTGGACATAAAAATGAATTCCGAATTCTAGAAATAAGTTGCGGGTTTTTTCATTACGGGCGAATAAAACTTCATCGGAGGTTAACAGAGAATTACTCCACACAACTAATCAAAGCGTGGGATACAAGGACATCCAACTGGAGACGGAGACACGGATCCATGTTTGTGGAGTGCGTGTGTACTGCACATAATGAAAAATACTTTTGGCGAGCTCTGGTTGTAGCATTTCTAAAAAAAAAGAATCTTTCAAATTAGAATGAGCTGGTCACGGAAAATCAATTTTCACATGACATCTCATCATTTACTGGATTGAAAACACAATAATCAAAACGACATCGTTAAAAAATGTCATTTTATTTGCAAAAACTCCGTTGCATGTGCATATTATATAAATGTTTCACAAAACTTTATTTCGAAAGAGAAACAGTTCTATTTTAAATGCCTGTGTTAAACAACGGAACATTACAACACATTTTGATCAGGTTGGTTGAGTCGTTTCATTCGCAATACAATGTGTGAACCACAGAAAAAAGTTGGGTGTTATTAAGTAAAATTGAGACTTTTTGATTTCTTCTGTGGGATAAAAATATTTACAACTTTTTACTTTTTCACATTCGTTTTAGTTGAGTAAGCTCGAACTCTAAGTGGGTTTTCTTTAAATAATGCTTTTTTTGTTTGTGGTTATCTATATAGTACATTATTTTCACGAAGTATTCTGTAGTCTTTCATGAACAAAATATTATATTTATAATGTGTTTTTTTTATATATTAAGTTTTTTATTTGTAAAATATTTTATCTAAAAAGCATTTTATTTATAAAATATTTTATTTAAACAATAAATTATAATGATTTAAGATTCTGTGTGTAATTAATTCAATACAGTGGTCTGAGAACTAGATTTTTACCGTTTGGTATAGGAAGTTTATCTGACATTTCTGTTACATTTATAGTCGAAATTTTTCTAGTTAAGGGTGGCCAAATCACAAGTTTATCTTTTTTGGTCATCCTTCAAAGAAAATAAGAAACAAATAAGAAGGGGGGCAAGTCGGGCTGTCCTTCCCCGAGTCGCTGTTTCAAGAGCGAAATTTTATGGCGTCTGAAAGATTGTATAAAAAAATGTTACTAAGAAGAATAAGAAGGTTTACCACGATTTCTTTTATCAAAAATTCATCATTTTCAATTCATTGTGTGATTCGTATATAATTAAAAACTTTGGATTTATTCTTTTTTAAATAAATTCAAATAATTTGTTATCTATAAAGTGATATGAACAGAATGAAATCTGTTAAAAATTTAGAATGTCTCACAAACGGAATAATTAAAATCTTCATCTCCTCTAACACCCCGAAACAGCATTGAAACAAATCAATCATACAGAAAAATCTTACAAAAACTAACTGAACTTATTTTTCAAGTTATTCCGCTCGTTTGAAACCTTACAAACATCCTCCAAACTTGATTCCTCTTCCTTTTCTTTCATCCCAAAATCCAGATCTCCAATTCGTTAACTTTATCACGTGCTGATCATCTCTCGAAGAAAAATTGATCTCAACATTTTCATCATCGTCTTTTTTTGAGGAACTTTTTAGGTTCTAGAAGGGTGGGGAGTAATTGTGTGATTCTTCTGGCTGGTTGTGGAGTTTTGATGGTTTACTCATTAATAAATAATTATAGTATATGTATAATTACATTACGAAAAATTATAATTATAGTAAGTATAATTACATTACGAAAAATTAAGATCGTTTTGTCATGGTAAAAAAAAGCCAATCTGGATTTAAATTGATAGCATAGCAGTATTTGTGGAACCATTGCGACTTGTTATTTTTCGCCCTAGTCAGGTTGACTTCATTTTTTGAACTACGCAACACGTATAGTGCCCTTTATTAACTGATTAAAAATCACACTGGTTGGAATGTTTTGCTAATAAACGAACATGCCACAGAGAAGACTTTCAAACATTTCACACAAATTCTTAGATACAGATTCGGGTTTAAATGTCCATGAAAGTAACGGAGAAGTATCTTAAACATACCCTGTCGTTGGGCGTAATGGAAACGAATGTTGAAGCTTGTGCTGACAAACAGCAAACAAAGTATTACACTAAAGTTGGTCGGTGCATAACAATGGGGATAGTAATAGAAATGAAATCCAGTAGTCCGGGCAATGAAAAATTGTAATTAACTCCTGATGTAAACAGCAAGCATCATGCCTTGAAAATAATCAGTTCAGAATACAAAATAGTGAACACTGCCAGAAGCAACAGACGAAACTATGTACGATGACCGAGACAAATGCCAAAGTAATTGGGGGGCCAGGTGACTCAACCTGGTTCAAAGACAGGATGAGCCAGCTGTAAAAGAGACTACCAGATTTAATTTAAAATAGATTCATACGTGAGACGACTGAACATTGTTTAACGTGATACAACATATGCAACAATAAAACCATTATTAAAGAGTTGAAATAATTTTCGATGAAATGTTGAAAAGAGAGAAGTGGTGAGAAATGTTCGGCGCGCATACGAGTTGTGGTTGATGCTTTTTGAGGCACCTAAACCATTATTTTCCCATAAAATATTTTTCGTAGTTCCAAAACCACAAATACAAACTAACGGGATTGACAAAACATGCCAAAAAATTATAAATCTTTCCATTATACGTGTAAAGAATTCCATGTCTCTTTTCTGTTTTAAGAAAACTTGTTAGAGTATTTCAATAAATTTTTATCTATCGGTGTTTGATTTTTTTTTCATTTTCAAATACTTTTATGATTTTTGGCTGTTAATTCTCGATGACGGCATAAGTTTTCAGTTTTGTAAACCACATTCCAAGAATAGGTAGTTGATTGTTTTTTCTGGGGTAACCTAAACTAGGAAAACATCCATCGCGACATGAGAAGCCATGAATTTCAAGTTTTAAGAAGAAATATCGTTAAATTAACTTTGTCTATTTTCAGTTTTAACAAAATAAGAAATAACTTCAAAATTATTATCGTTTGATAAACAAAATTGAATCAAAAAAAGTTGTTAGACGTTGACAAGGTTTGGTGTGGTCTAACATGCGATAAAAAATTGCATGATATATGATATCAGATGATACAAAATACCAATGACAGAAATGGGTAGAATATTGTTTTAACTGCTTTACTAAATTATCACATCATCTTTGGAAATAAAATCATCCGACTCATTTTAAATTGTTCAAAATATTAACTGAGTGAACGGGGTTGATCTTTAAACTTAATGTGCTACTAATGTTTTTTCTTATAATTTAGTATAATTATATATTTTATCAAACTATATTTCGGAACCGGACAACAAAAAAATATTGAGTTATCCACCCACGGACTGAAACCAAGTAAAAATCATTCAAAGTCTTGACTTTTGGCCGTAGAAATCTATGAAATCCATCATGGTGTGCCACAAAAATTAACAAATTCATCAGGAAAGTTCATGGACTCTGATGACAAAGAAAGATAACAATTCTAAAAGATCGACCTTCAACCAAACGTTAATTTCAATAATTCTTCAAAACTTCTGTGAAACAAAGCTGTTCACTTTAAAGGCATAAATTCTATTAGCCACTTTACTAAGGTATCCAAAAAGATTTGTTCTTCAAATAGACATGCAATCAGACAAATGTTTTTCAATACAACTTAAATTCAAATGAAACCAGCACAATTTTATTCATAACACAACACGTGTTTAACAACAGTCATCTCAAGATGACTTTGTTTTTAAGAAAAACTTTGATTAAAAATCTAGTACACACGTATAATATTAATAGTGATAAGAAACGTCAATCGATATATCAGTATTTTATGGTATCGTATCGAACTGTAATGTAAAACTACGCGTTAATACGTGTTAAACATTGTAAGAAGAGATAACTAACCAATGGACCAATAAGAACAAAGAATGCAGTCATCACACAAACTAAACAAAAACTTGTTGAAGGATATTAAAGTCGATGCTATAGAAACATTTCAACCTGTCAACTACATTCTTATGTGGAATAACGAAGAATAATGCACAGAGTGGCATATGGTAACACACTGTCAGAACATCAAAGAAGAACTTTTATAAACTTATTTATCGCAACGATTTTCATAACAAAAAACTTTTATAAAAAGTTACTAATTAGTTATGTATTAATATTTTAATATTTCAATTGATATATTTTAATTGAAAAATATTATTATGTTATTCAACTTTAAATAGCAACTATTAACCAATGGACAAGTGACCATAGGAGCACAAAATGATGTAAGTCAATTTGAATAAAAAAAAGCAATTCATTGACAATACTTTCAAGATGAGGTTTGATTATTATTTAAAGAGAGGTGACTTGAAATTTAAATGAAAAATTTATTTGACCCTTGTTTCCGTCGCATATCTCAATGTATTAGGCAAATTGGATATAAGGTCAAGCGACCTCACACAATACAGGGAACCATTTCTCAACATTAGAAAATTGGTTTCAAGGTAAATAACTGGAGCACATTTTATGAGTAAAATTGAGTTTAGTTTTTTGGACCTTTTCATTCTGGATATAATCTCCGTAAATCAATGCATAAATCCCAATACAACCAATCAATTTAGTCTGCATGAACATTTTGAAAACGTTTCAATTTCAACAATGAAAATTGTGAACGTATATAAATATATGAATTTGATAAAATATCACTGTTGTTTTTATAATATTTTCTTTCATTAATTAAATAAAATACTTTTTAACACTTTTTAAGTTTTAGCAACCGGCAGGATAACAACATTGTGACTCAGAAGACTTGAGAAAACTGAAAATAAATAACAATTCACTGGAGGACGAAATTTGGTTAGCTTCTTACGATGCATTGAGGATTAAAATTTTCAACTAATGCGTTAAGTGCTGACCAGTCAAGTAACCTATCAGAACAATCTCCGCCCAAAATTTTACGAATACCATCAATAAATTGTCTCTAAAATCAAAAATATAATACCAAAAATAATTTTAAATTTTACAAAAATAAAAAAACATTATACGTCACTGGAAACTTGCAATTTTAATAATTTTTCTTTCAAAGGAGCAATAACAGAAGACAGATAATAATGAATTCTTATTAAATTCACTAAAATTTTAGTAAAAATACACCATTTTACGGATATCCTGGTTTTATATATGCGTGTGTGTTTTGTGTGTACATGTATGCTAATACAGATGCAATTAGTATATATATATATATATGATATAATTAGTGTATATATATATAGATATATATATATAGTATAATATACAAACATATTTGTAATATATAAAATATATAGGAAACAATGTATCGGAACTTATGTACGGTTGAATCATGACTCTACACGTAAATGTGTAGGTTTTTTTTTGTTTGTGTATGTATAGGTAGGCCCGCAATGGTCTGAAATACGAAAGATCGAAGTGCTGGATAGGTTTATAAAATCGAGGAGGCATACACATTCGAATTAGGAAAATAAATATCATTCTTGGAAACTGTCAACCATCCCTGCGGAGCAATCTGTAGGATGATTTGGAATCAGTGGAAAAGTTTTCTGAATTGATAACGCAGTGGCTTCTTACAGTGTAACCTACGCTTTTTAGAGAAGTGTCTTGTCTAGTAAACTCGATCTAAAATACCACATTTTGTTCATAAAAAAAAAGAATTCTCTTTATTATTGATTTTATGAGTCCTCTACTTAGTTTACCATTCACTTCATTCTAATAGATATCTTAAAAAGTGACTTGAATGCCACTTTAAGCACCTGCCATGCTAGGTTTAAAAAACCTCATCTTTAAATCTAACAAGTCTATAAAACTTCAAAACCTACAAAAATTTCAATGTGTGGTTTGTCCCCAGCGAAAGCACGAAATGCGAACCTACACATTATAATTAGAGCAATATCTTGATTTTAAGCACCTGCTGGGACCAAGAGCCTCGAAAATCTTTCCGCACAACCTAACATGTGAAGTGGCCAAGCAGTGGCATTTCCCCTAAAATTACAAAATATTCTTGCCGTTTCAGGTGGCTTAAGAAAAGTAAAAGTTCTTATATTCTTTGATTTAAAATATTTTTTGTCGAGCATTTAAAACACAATCTTCATACAGCCAGTAATGCAATTTGAAAGTTATTGAAAATGGTTTTCTTTTGGCGATTAAATTTTAAAATATTCACAACAGCTTTACAGAGAGCGTAGCACGGCTCTTTTTCTTCATTGCGGACTAGTTTAAATAAATGAAGATTATTTCATCTATCGTTTGATTAGTAAATTATTAATTAATAAATTACCAAGCAAGCCAAATGCTTATTTTATAATTTTAGTATATTGGCTTTACGGAGGTCCCCCATTTAAACAGAGGTTCGGGGCGTCCGCCCCCTCCATTCTCGATACGCCACTGCATATAAAATAGATAAATTTTTAATATTTTAATAAATTAATAATAAAAGTTTTAATATTTAACACGACAGACCGTGCTCTCTTACAAGCAAGTTCACATATTCATACACGTATAGGGAAGGGAATGTGTTTAGAAGACGCATTATCATTAGCGCGTTAAAAATCGCGATAAAAATAGTAATATAAAACAGACTCATATGGCTAATGATTTACGTTGGAAGATCAAATTTCTCAATCTACCAAACATTTCAAGTAATTCGATACCTCTCGATTGTATTTTTTAAACTAACTTTTAAATTTTTTGCGTATGATTTCATGTTTCTGTTTATTTAAACATCAGCGAGTATGATGTACAGGTTCAAACGTACATACATTTCTTTTAATTTAAACAGATAATATCATTCCAAAGACGTTGGGGTCTGAATATTAATTTTTTTTTCACTAAGTTTTACAAAGAAGTTTTCAAAACTAGTCGAAAAATTTTACGTTTGGTGGACTAAACCTCAAAATTTTCTAATCTTATTTAGTATCCACCGGCCCAAATGAAAAGATGTCTAAGTCCGAAGACATATAATTCAAAATATAGACAACACTGGGTGTTCTGGGGTCACCATTCCTTACTAGGGCTGAACCACTCAAGCCCTCCTCACAAGTCCCCCTCAAATTGCCTACAGAAGCCCTTAACTAGTAAAAATTTAGTTCCCTACATGATGAAATCAATATCATCTTTAATTAAGAACATTACTTTAACTAACTCCCTGGCTGAAATTTTAAGAATTACTAAAAGAAAAAATATCACATATTCATCTGAAAAAAATATTTATCACCCATACTAGCATCTCAACCTAGCATACCAACCAACTATAATTAATCTTCCAGTACATCAATCAATCTTCGTTTGGCGTCCAGAGAACCAGTTCCCCCGAGGTAGGACGTTAATCTTCCAGTATATATTTTTTTAGATACATCTTTCAACATTAATTAGCAAAAAATTTGAGGAAAAACACATACATTCATTTAATCTAAAGCCATTTAATAAGTTAATCATTAATAATTATACAAAGCCAACAAAATAATGTACATGTAAATAATAATTTAAAAATAAATGAATAATAACGACAACGAAACAAATAATATTAATAATAATAACAACAGTAACAACGATAATAATAATAATAAAGATGATAAATCAATAACATTCTAAACATCAGGCAGACAAAATGTTAAAATTAATTAACCACCCATTCCAACTCATTATATATATATATATATATATGTATATATATATATATATGTATATATATGTATATATATATATATATGTATATATATTATATATATATATGTATATATATATATGTATATATATATATATATATGTATTTATATACATATATGTATATATATATGTATATATATATATATATATATGCAATACAACCAGAGTTATACAATAACCAATCCATTATATGATACTTAATAACAAGCGAAAAAAATACCACAAAAACTCATTAATAATGTTAACAAAATAATTATTAATAGTATTATTATTGTGTAATTATAACTGCTTATATTATTATTGTTAGCTTTATTAACATTGCACGGCGAAGAATAAACATTGTTATCATTCTTTAGTAAAAAAAATGTATTACATACGGAACCACTAAACAAACACACACACACACACACGCACGCACACACACAAACACACTGATAAATAATAACATAAATAAATTAATAATGAATCATAAGTAGACAACAATATGCATACAGTACCACCATTTTTATGTAATTATTATAGAGTGAAATTTGAGTGGCTATCTCATTATACATATATATACATATACATATATATATATATATATGTATATATATATATATATATATATATGTATATATAAATTGTTGTTCCTATGTTGTTGATGTTATTGTTCTCAACATTTCTTAAATATAAGATTAATAAACAAATAAAAACAATGGCAATAATAATTAATAACAATAATAATTATTATTATTATTAAGATAATGGTAAAAATATCTAATTATAAAAAATAATATAATTATTATTAATATATGAAAATATTTCTGCCCTCGAGTTGATTGATTGATCGCAAGTTTAGCAGCTGGTTGAAAATTCGACAGACTGATTGACAGATCGATAGATTGATTGGCCGATTGAACGAACGAATGAAAGGAAGATGGATGAAAAGAATAAATGAATGAGTGAATGAATGAATAGTTGTTTATCCAAATTTCCTAAGTCATTGAGGAGGTTGATCTATACGTTCCCAACTACTTCTACTACTACTACTTAACTACCATAAATAATAATAATAATAATAATAATAATAATAATAATAATAATAATAATAATAATAATAATAATAATAATAATGGTAATAATAATAATAATCAAAATAATAATAATCATCGTCATAATTTTCTCCATTGCTCGGGTGAAAACAGAAAAAATAATATTATTTTCGTAATTATTTACTTAAAACTTTGAAATTATTAATTATAAATTACATTTCTGAATAATAATAATAATAATTTTTGTCTCGTCTCGTTTCACGTCACGGGCAAATTGTAATACTAATAGTCAAATAATGAATAACAACAATAATAATTCTTGCATAAATAACAATTAATAATAATAACAATAATAAATAAATAATTTCATCCCATTGATAAGTCAACCGCTTAGTTCGTTGTCTATATTTCTCGTTCAAATTATCAATTCATCTTTATCTATCTCACACACACACACACGCACGCACACACAACACACACAAACACATACACAGATATACACACACACCCTCAAACATTCGTATATATAAACACACACAAACACACACACATAATAATAATAAAAATAATAATAATGATAATTACACACATGCAATATTATATATATATATATATATATATATATATATATATATATATATATGATATTTATTAAATTCATAATATAATTTTTTTAATTATATACTCTTTAGTTTGAAATCCTCTAGACTTTAATTTCTTTTTGCAGATGCTGTAGGAACTCCAGGTAGGAGAATGAAGATTCCGTCCTATCTTCAACGAGGTGTTGGTAGAACATGTGGCGTAATTTTCCATCCTCTCTGCGTGTGTGTGTGTGTTTGTGGGTGTGTGTGTGTGTTTGTGGGTGTGTGTTTGTTTCTGTGTGTGTGATTGGGTGTTTTGTGTGTGATTTGGGATAGGTTGTTCAACCGACCAGCCAGTCAACCAACCAACCAATTAACCAAACAACCGGCCAATTAAACAACGAAACAACCAATTAACCAGTCAACCAACCTGATAAGCATGAGTGGGGCTTCGACAGTCCTCTTATGATTCAACTTCTCCACAAACTTCCTCACAAACAGTGACAGATTGTTGTCCAGCTCAGGCAACTCCAGCTAGACGATAGTTCAAAGTACTCATCATTCAGACGTTTTATCACTAATCAACTTCCCATCTGTAGCATCCTTTATAGCATCGAACCAGTAAAGTCAACTACATTACTAACGACTCTAATGTTACCAACACAGCTAAGATCCCCTCCAATAAGAAAACAATGAGAATATAGACTTAATTGAAGCAATAGGGTGAAAACCGCATGAAAATTAATTTCCTCTTACTCCGAGAGGATTCTAACAATTTATTAACATTAGCAGAGTAAGAAAACCCAAACAAAACAAAAGAGATCAACAAAGTTAATATAAACACGCACAAACGCACGAACAAACTTTACAATAAACAATAAAATAAACAATACAATAAACAATAAAATAAACAATACAATAAACAATACAATAAACATTACAATAAACAATACAATAAACAATAAAATAAACAATACAATAAACAATACAATAAACAATACAATAAACAATACAAACAAAACAGACAAACAAAACAAACAATCAAAAGAAACAAACAAGCAGACTAACATATCCTTCCGCGGTGCCAGCAAACGATCGGACGTCCAGCAGATGAGCGCAGAAGGCATCACTGATGGCAGAACCCAGGTAGAGGTACAAGTAGGACCCCGCGTCCATCACATACGCCCCGTGCCTGTCGATCTGATGGGAGGAGAGTGACGTCATCGAAGGCCGGATCACGTGATCTTCCTCGTCTCTTGACGTCAGCTAGAGGACAATATTTTTGTATGTAGATAACGTACAGGCAGATGAAAAACTGTTACAGAGGCGTATAAACGGAGCAAAAACAAATCAAACTCAATTTACATGAAACTATACAAATGAGAACAATAAACTTAAAAACGTACAAGAACGAAACGAACGCACATGCAAAAGACACACACACACACACACACACACACACACACACACACACACACACACACACACACACACACACACACACACACACACACACACACACACACACACACACACACACCTGTTCTTCAGTAAGATTATGCAGTGGATAAAGAGCAGGATAGATGTGTAGCAGGAGTTGCTTCAATGGGAGCCACTTGCATAGCTCCATGGCGTACACTCGATCATCGATCTTCGTCGAGATCCCAATCCGGAAAGCCATCTTTAGGGGTGAGCATGTGGTGAGTTGTGTGTCTCATATCTTGTATCCATACACTTAACAACCAAGGTAATAACTAGTTTTATTCTTAAAACACGTCAGCATAACCAACACTGACATACTGTATTTGTTGTATTATAAATCTAAAATCACTAATCGCAGATGTAAACAAAAAAAAGTCAAAACATAAAAAAAACCCACAAATTTGAGAAGGGCCAAAACCAGCAGAGGGATGTGCTTCAGTGACTGGGGGGCCAAAAGCTGGTTGGCCAATCTCTGACCCTGTGGCACGGAAGCTCTGTAGGCCTGCATGATGTCGAGGGCCGCGTACACCAATGCCTCCCTCGAATCACCCAGACCGACCGAGAGAGATTTATCGACGGCCATCTTGGATATCAGTGAAATTATTGTTCTTTGGTTGGCAGACGCCTGGACCTCGCTGAGAACCGAGGAAACCGGGATGCAGAGGGTGTGGACCCTGATTCGTCGTTCACCTTCATGGGTGGGGGTTGAGGTCGAGAAAGTTAATGGTGGTGTGATATTTGAGATGGATACGTGTATACTGTGACTGTGTTGGTGATGGGGCTCTTTCTAATTACCATGACATTGTGTGTTTAACATTTTTTTTGAATATTCTCAGAGTTTATTATAATGTCATATCAAGTTAACAGAGAATCAAATGAAAAGAAATGCAGGGAGAACGAAAAAAAATGATAGGCCATAATAGGAGCAACCGGACCAACCTTTACTGGAAGTATAGAGGAGAGCAGCCTGGAAGAAGACGTAGTTACTTTCCAGCGTGTCGTCGATGGACATCTGTAGGCCGAAACTTGCGTCCGGGTTGACGTTTGGAAGCGAAAGGAGGTCGGTCGATCGGACGAAACCATTGCCATGAAATGTGTGGATGTTCAGACCTGACGAAAAAGTACAGGCTTGAAGTGAAGGTGATGAGAGTCTGGTTTTTCATATAATGCACAACCAAAATAGGATTCTTAATAAGTTGGGGATAAGCATTTCATTTGCAGACTTAACATTAAACTAATAATCATGAAAAATATACTGCAAACTTCACTGCCAAATAAATGTCACAAAAAAAAATTAACACCACTAAGAACATAAAAATAAAAGTCTACAGAAAATTTAACAGATTTTTTAAGAACCGACAGAGAGGTCTCATCTAACTAACCCCGCGTGCAACGTACTCTCATGACAGCCTCGAACCCTATCTTCCTGGTGAGGTACCTCGTCAGTGCAGATCGAAACCTCCTCAACTCCGCCAGGTTCGTTGCTCTGTGGAAGCCAGGGAAGTAGTAGGTAGTGCCACTGGTGAACTTGCTGGCACAGGCTGTCACGTGTGTGTCAGAGAGAACGTTATCATGGAGAATTGCGAGGAAAGGTATTTTAAAAAATTGAATGGAAAATCTATTTGCTTGTAGTAACAAAATTCAGATGAGTCAAAATTATTGCAAAAGAGAAAATGACAAAAGACAAAAAAAACAGAGAATGAGAGAAAAAGAAAGAGTACCAAATCAAAATCTTGTTACATTTTCAAGTTGTCAGCGTAACTCTATCTGCATTTATCAACTGAAACCGTACAAAACAATACCTCATAACTTAAATACCTCGACCTAAAAAAGTACCTCCTCCTCCATACCAAAATACCCGACTCACAAATAGTGGCGATATCAGTGAACTGGGAATTGAGAAAGAAAATGTCGATGCAGATTTGTTGGGCTGAACATTCTAGGGCCAGCTTCTTGTAGAAGTCTGTCACTGGTCCCATGCCCTGTATGTTCTGTGTTTGTGTGTTTCGTTTGTATGTTTCGTTTGTTTGTTCCTTTGTTCCTTCGTATCCTAACTTTGTATGATCCTAACTTTGTATGCATATGTTTGCAGGATTTGTTTGTATGTCTGTTACTTTGTACGCTCATAACTTTGTATGCGTATGTTTGCCTGTATGTTTTATATGTTTGTTATTTAAGTATGATCCTAATTTTGTATGCTTGTAACTTTGTATGTTTGTTCCTTTGTATGGTTCTAACTTTGTATGCTTGTAACTTAGCATGTGTATATAATAGTATTATTTTTTTTAACTTTTTTCATCTACGTATTACGTTATCTCCATCTAACCTTGGAGACCCTTTCATTAGCATCCTCCCTGTTCTTGAGGGCACCTGCCCCTACGGTGGGTAGGTGGGTCTGCAGGACTGTCACCCGACCCCCCGTCGATGTCTGGATGGAGATGATGATGGTGGTGGTGATGATGGTGGTGATGATGGTGGTGATGATGGTGGTGATGATAACGATTACGGTAATGATGATGGTGGGTGGGTGGTTTTTGATGCGATCAGTGAAACCCAAATTTTTTAAATTTTGAATGAGAATCTCGTTTGATGTTTTCAACTCATCAACACAACTAATCACCACTAACACCCTCTGTAAACATCTGAAAAAAAATTCCTAAACTTTTCAACTTTTCAAACGTTTGAATGACCAATAAAACTAATTAAGCCACTAAAATTATAAATTTCCGCTCCAAATGATTGCTTAACAATGTCTATTAGAGGCACCTTTCATTGTAAACATTGTATGAAAATAAAATTTGAACAGATTTAAAAAAAAGAATTTGAAAAAAAAAACAAATTTCGCCTACCATCATCTTGTAGGCCACCTCAAGGGCAGTACCCAAGCAACTGCCCACTTCGGTGTTGTTGGAAAACATGGCGGGAAGTTTCTCTAGAAGGTCAAGGACGATGTCTCTGGATTCTTCGAGGTTCACTAGCAGTCCATCTGGACATGGGATGTCTGCATCTGGAGGTGTTGTGTTGCGTGCCATGTTGTGTTGTGTGGTATGTCGTGTGTGTGTGTGTGTGTGTGTGTGTTTGTGTGTGTGTGTGTGTGTGTGTGTGTGTGTGTGTGGTGTGTCGTAAGTGATGTTGTGTGGCGTGTGTGATGAAACGTTATGCGATCCGCCGCTGTGATATTATGTGACGCCAGATGATAACGTGATGTTAAAGAACAGGAGAACTTAAAACAACAAATGATAACACAGAACGAAAATTCGAACCTTCCAGATCGGGCATACATAGGATCTGAGGTTGATTATGCTCGTCGGAGAGATTGAAGAAATAGACAGAAGTGTCGTACGCGATGAATCCTATCTGTTTCCTGCTGTCTCCGGGAATTCTATCCAGTTCTTTGATCAGGATCTCGCAGAATTCACTCAGGTATCCTGTCTCGACGGCGTTGAACGACACGTCGAGAAGATATAAATAGACTGCCGGCTGAGGAGGTCGCAGCTGATTGGTTGGAGAAGAATAAAAATACATACATACATACATCCATCTATACATACACATATATACAGACAGACATACACACATACACATATATACAGACAGACATACACACACACACACCCATACATACATACATAATACATCCATCCATACATACACATACAGACACACACACACACACACACACACACACACATACATACGTAATTCAATTCATGCATAAAATCTACAAGGCTTTTAACAGGTCCAAAAGTTAGTTCTTGATCAAAATAAAATATTCAGTAAAATACTAAAAACAGAAAACATCGGCTCGTGCAACTGTAATCACAATAATAGCATCAATAGCAACAACCACAGCGGCAACAACCACAGCGGCAACAACCACAGCGGCAACAACCACCAACCATGTAATCAGTAGAGGCGACATATTCAACAGTGGCCACCTTAACCTCTGGTCGCTTGTGGGGCTCGATGTATGTGTTCGTCGTCGAGTCGTAACAAAAGTCACTTGGTACTGTTTTTTGATGTTGTTGTTTTGTTATTTTGCTGTTTTTTGTCGATGTTGTTGTTTTGTTATTTTGTTGTTGTTTGTCGATGTTGTTGTTTTGTTATTTTGTTGTTGTTTGTCGATGCTGTTGTTTTGCTTTATGATTTCGCCATTTTTCACTAATACCTTTCCTGATAAATTATGGCTGGATAGTTAGTCTATTGTTTGCCATTCGCTAATGTTGCTACATTACTAATAAACTATTGTTTGTTTGTTTGTTCGTTCGTTTGTTTGTTTGTTTGTTGTAGTAGCTTAATGTTGTTTTTGTTTAGGCTTATACTGTTGTAACTTTCATGCCAATGTCATGTGTGTTGTTGTTGTTTGCCTGTAATAACCTTCATTCAAACTTCCTAGCAGTAGTTGTTCATGCTCAGATGTTGAGTAAAATGATACTACAAGAGTGGAAGTTACTTATGATTGCATAGTTGCAGTCAGCTAGCGATATCACCAAACTAAACTCCCATCACACTCAACTCGAACAATAATAACAAGCTAACAATCACAGTTACAATCTTGTGACCCTTACAAATAATCACACAGACATCATCTGAACTTTCATCAGCACAACTGCAATCACCCAAATCTGTAGCTTTCATCACCATAATCATCAACCAACAGTCAACAATTTTCTCAATTAAATCAGATCCAAAATCACCATAGATAGACGAAAACTTAGAAGAAACCAATTTTCAAAGGCGTACAACAGTAACAACCGATTTGTTTTCCTCAACCATATCTTATTACAACTATACAGAATATTTCAAGCTAGGATAAAGTTATACGCTCCTAATATATCCGGAACAACTCTCTACCTCTAGCCACCCCCCAAACCACCGACGAACATTCATTGGCTTTGAAGCAGATGTTGCACTTCCACCTGGAGGGATCGACGAAGACGACGAACGGATTGATGTAGGTGCGGCACGATCGACACCTCACAATGGAGCAGGACTGTATGACCTGGAGGTTCTGTCAGAAAAATGTTGGCAGTGGTGGTTTAATTTAATGATTGATTGATTGACTGACTGATTGGTTGGTTACTTGGTTGGTTGATTGATTGATTGATTGATTGATTGATTGATTGACTGATTGGTTGAACTATAGATTGAATAATGGTAGCTGTTTAATTCAATTTGTAAATTATTAGGTAATCTGCTTGCTGGCAAATATGATCAGTCAAGTCGAGTGATTGATTGAATGGTTGACTGATTAAAAGATTAAATGATTGACGGATTGATTGGCTAATTGATTAAATAAATGATGAAGAGCTAATTGAATCTACTGACTGATTGAATAATTTGAAAAATGATTGACAGATTATCGTCCAAAAGGTTAAGAGACTAACAGACAAATCCTTGAATGGATGTACCAGAAGACCGAGAGGTAGTCTGGTCTTCTGAAGCAATGAATTACTATTGGGCATGACATTGGCAGTGCAAGACATCAAACTGGAATCATGAATTTGAGTGAGGATCGACACCGTCATCAACATATTCCAATAATCATCATCATCATCATCTTCATTACCATCGTCATCATCAGCCTAACAATCACTACCATCGTTATCATCAACAACATCATCATCTTCATATTCATCTCTACCATCATCACTATCATCATCATCATCATCCTCCCAAAGGGGTGACTCAACTCACTCGGGGTGGCAGTTGGTCTTCCTGACATCGTGCATGGAGGGCGTGGCGACCTCGAAACCGTCTTTCGGAAGGATATTCCTCTCTTGCAATAAGTTGTACACTGCTACTTCAGGAACCTTCATAAATAATAATAATAATAACAATAATAATAATAAGAAGAAAATAACGAAGAAGAAAAAATAAATGTTATTACCACAAAAAAATGATAAACATTTAATCAATAGCTGTAGTAGCAGTTGAAGGAGCAACGATCATATACCATAAGAATGACAAACCTGGTTCAGCCCAAGCCCACCGAAACTGTTCTGCATTGAATTTATCTGCTGCTGTGCTTGTTGTTGCAGCTGCTGCTGTTGCCACGGTTGCTGTGGTTGTGGCTGCTGTTGCCAAGATTGTTGTTGTTGTTGTTGTTGTTGCCATTGTTGTTGTGGCTGTTGTTGCGTGGATTGTTGCTGTTGAGGATGTATTTGTTGCTGCTGCTGCTGCCATGGCTGCTGTTGTTGTGGTAGTGGTGGTGGTGGGAGATGCACTTGTTGCTGCTGTTGCCATGGTTGCTGTTGTTGTGGTGGTGGTGGTGGATGCACTTGTTGCTGCTGAAGTTGTTGCTGAGGTGGTGGTTGCAGAGCAGGTCGAGAAGTAATTGGTACATAAGGTTGGTCGACGGCAGGAGGTTGAGGAAGAATAGCCTGATGTTGTGAATATTAATTAGATCGATTTATGTTAATTTAAGTAAATTTATGTTAGTGAGAAACTATGGTAAGACATCTTAACTTATAACCAAACTAATTAAACAAAAAATTAATTGACTAGGTAAATAATTTGTCAATTATTGAAATAGTAATTTGTACCTGGGCTGGAGGAGGGTAGAATGCAGGTCGGGGCTGGTGTGGTGGTGGTAGAGGAGGGAACTGCTGAGGCTGATATGAAAACTGTGGCTGCATTGTTGGCTGCTGTAGATGCTGAGGCAGTTGCTGCTGTTGGGACAGATGTTGATTTTGCTGTTGTTGTTGTTGCAACGGCTGATGTGACTGATGCAATGGAGATGGCTGTCGAATAAATGTTGGAATTTTTGGTGGTTGTTGCTGTGAAGTGGTTGTCGATTGTTGTGGTGGTGGTGATAGTGGTGGTGTAGGCTGCCGTGGCATCATAACTGGAGCTTGAGTAAAAAGAGGTCGTTGTTGATGTAGTTGTTGAGGCTGTTGTGGCTGTTGGATCTGTTGTGGTTGTTGGATCAGTTGTGGTTGTTGAAGTTGATGTGGCAACGTTGTAGAGAGAGTCTGCGGCTGCTGTTGTTGTTTCTGTAGAGAGGGAAGTTGTTGATTTTGATGAAAATATGAATGATGTTGGAACTGTTGTAACTGCTGAAACTGTTGTTGATGCGATTGTGAATGTGGTGGCAATTGTGGCTGCTGCTCTTGCTTCAACAAAGGTTGCTGCTGTTGTTGTGGTAATGTTGGCTGCTGATAATGTTGCTGTTGTTGTGTTGAACGTTCTAGTTGCTGTGGAACTTGTTGCGACAAATGTTGCAGCTGCTGCTGAGAATGTTGTCGTGACAGATGTTGCTGTTGTGGTTGCTTTTGCAGCTGTTGTGTCGGCTGCAGTGGAGTTGGCAAAGTTTGTACTTCCTCAGATGAGACCAAGCCCTGATCATCAGCTACAGATGGAATATTTGTAATGAATAACATTGCATATGTATAAGTTTCATTGATTAGAAATTTTTCAAATAAAAAATAAATTTAAATTTTAAAAAGTATGAAAAAAAATCTACAAAACCTTGCAATGGCATTTGATTGTTGGTAGAGTTAGTAGAACTGTCCAGGTTATTGTGAGAGGGCAGGGAAGCTGGTGTGTGTGACCTCGATGTGTCATGAGAACCTGTGAGTGTGTGTGTACGTGTGTGTGGACATATGTGTGTGTGTGTACATGGTGTGAGTATATGTGCATATTCATGCTGTAAAACTGCAAAAAACCACAGATTATCTTGTCCCAATAAAAAAATTAATGCTGGTTTTAACCATCTAAATATGGTATGCACATTTCTGAAATAATATGTTCAGACTGACACACTTTTACACGTGTCAAAGATGCATAGAGAAATAAAAAATATTAATAAGCAATGAACTAGCAAATGGAAAAGGAAAAATATAAACAACACAAAATATATGCATACAAGACATAAACAAACAAGAAGATATAAATGAAGGGTGATAGTAAAAAAAAGGCATTACCAGGAGTTGAACCCGGAGCCGAAGAACCACCGAGCGTAGGGAATGGTGATCCTGATGCAGCCTCATTGAAAGGCCCATTGAAACTTGAATTCCTCTGGGGCAGTGGTAGAGTCTGTGCTAGTGAAGGAATCGGTGAAAACGATTTTACTAGACCGCCAGGTGGAAGAGGAGGCCTTGAAAACATTTGTTGAGTCGTCTGCTGGGTCTTTGAAAATACTTGGGTAGTATCTGTGGCTGTCTGACTGGTGTTTAGCGCCGTCTGGTTGCTATTCGGTGCTGTCCGGTTGAATTGGAAACTACTAATGTCAGAATTTGTGATGATGGGTGTCGGCTGGAGAGGTGCCATGAGTTGGAAAGCCATTGTTGTGGGTCCAGAAAACATCATTGAGGCTGCAGACTCTGTGTTGCTGACTAGAGGCATACTGGCACCATTCGCTAATGACTATCAAAAAAGGATATTTTATTTTAATAATTTTTTAATTAAGAATATTCATAAATTTTAATTATTACAGAAATCTATATCGTAAAACCATTTCTTAAACGAAATGGTAGGGTCAATTAACATACAACTTCAAAATTCACCTCTAATATAATTTATCATAAGAGCTAAAAAAATTTAACAGAAATTTTTAGAATAGTGCTGGACCTGTGAGACAGAGTTTTGAAAATGATTATTAATGCCCGAGTCCATGATAGTTTGATGTGCAGATGGAACAGTTGATGGTGGATACGATGAATTCATGTGACTAGCTGGTAAATTTTTCTAATTAACAATTCATATTAAAATTTAAATAATATATTTAAATAATCATAATAAATCAGTGATCAACCAAATTGTATGGCAATCATTAATGATATTCAGCAGATGATTTCATGATTAGACTAGCACTAGAATGTACAACTGTCAAGTCAGTCATGTCATGTGTTCCTATATTAAAGTCCTATCGATTCAATCAATCAGAGTACCATCATCTCACTGTTACCAACATTATCCATAGGTTATTATATTGTTATATTATTTGCCACTATTATTTATCAGCTTATTATTAATCAAATCATTATTTTATTTATTACATTGTCACAGCTTAGGTCTTATTAAATTATTAATTAAAGAATTTCCTTTTCTAACTATAACACATACTTTGAACATTTAATATTTAAAAACATTTGCCTTTTGAGAAAATCAGAAATTAGAAAATAACATGTTTTTAATTTAAAAAATGTTAGAAATAAAGTCAAATGAAATAAGCCTAACTAACCACTAAACTAACTGACAGTATCAATTACAGTGATTCTTATTGTTGGACTGCTGTGTGGACATGTCGTAAATCCGACAGTTATTATGATTAATAGGCAGATTTTCTGATTTTAAACAAACTGGCGATAAACTAAAATAGTAAAACATCTAATCCGAGTGCGAAATTCTTGTCGGATTGTGCTACTAATTAACAATTTTTGCTCTAAAATTAGGAAAATCATACATAAACAAACGGAACTTGTGCTTTGAGCTGACCTGCGCACTATTCATACGTGGCATGGAGATTAAATGTGGATGGAAGTTTAAATTACTTTAATTAATTTATTTCTGCTGATTTTTCATCATTAAATAGTTTTTAAAGGGTCTTGTTAATGAATATTTAACAATTATTGAAAAAAAATTATAATTCATATTTTTTCAGAGGATTTTACTCCTTTAAACTAGAGCATCTTACCAGGCAAACAATCAGATGACCATTTATTACCACCCTGCTTATTTATTGGTAAAATAAAAAATTGACCAATAAAGACATACAATGTAATAATAATGATTTTTGATACTTGAAGATGAATACTCTATGTTACAGTAGTTAAAGGTTAAAAACTTGTAAGAGTGGCAAACATTTTTTCCAGATTATATCAATACTTTATATCTTTCATCTTACTCCTTCAATCCTTTTCCTTTTTTAATACTATTTTTATTCTCTTTCTATTCTCATGGCATATTGAGCATCTGTCAACTTCTATAATTTTTTCTACTTTTCATGGTTTTTTTTTCTCAACTCTTGTCTATTTTTCTTGCTTTGCACTTTCTCTCTCTCTCTCTCTCTCTCTCTCTCTCTCTCTCTCTCTCTCTCTCACTCTTTCACTCACTCTTTCACTTACTCTCTTTCTCTCTCTCACCCTCTCTATCTATCTTCCTATTTCAGTTTATTCTTCCTATTTGTTCTCCCCATAACTTTTCCTTAACTCCTCCCACTTTTTATTTTTTATATGTTTCGAGAATGTTCGATTGTCGTGCGCCATCGTAGTGCGATCGATGCTGGAACCATAAAAAGAGTTCATTCATCCATCTATCCGTCCATTCATTCGTCCATTTATCCGTCTATCCACTCATCCATTCGTCTATCCATCAGTTGATCCAGTAGTTTATCTATCCGTCTAACAATCCATCCATCCATTCTTCCACTCATCCACGCATAGACCAATCACATCCATCCATCCATCTATTCACTCATCCATCTAGCCATCCGTCTATTCATCCATCCATCCAATGATCCATCAATCCATCCATAAAAGTTTTGTTTGTTTGTACACTTCAGTCAGTTTGTACAATGAATGTGTATGAGTTGTATAAGTTTTACCGGTACATGTTTAATTTGTGTAAATGTGTGTATGTGTGTGCAAATTTGTGTGTACATATGTGCGTGTGTGTGTATGTATGTGTGCATGTATGTGTGCATGTATGTGTGCATGTATGTGTGCGTGTGTGTGTTCTTTGTGTACGTGTCCAGAATGTGTGTGTGTTTATCTATTACAATTTTTCTACTTTGTGTTGGTTAAAGGGTTAAAGGTCTTATAAACTCTTCCAAAGTTTACAGGAGTCGACAACACACAAGCCACACACAACACACACATACAAGGAGAGAGAGAGAGAGTGAGAGAGAGAGAGAGATCATTATCACGTCATCGTCATAACATCATAATCATAATTTTCGTCATCTTCATTATAAAGGAGACTGTGCATATAATCTATTTGCACGGTTTGACGTGGTTTAAAGAGACACTGAAAAACTATTTTATATTAATTACAAAATTATATAATTAATAAAATTTAAACGAATCTCTACAGAAAGAGGTGCTAATATGACTCAGTGAGAAGTAAGAAAATTTTTTTTTAAGTATGGTAAGTCTTTCTTAAGCCTCCTCCTTTCAGGACATTGGCGACCATCGACCTTCACAAAAACCGATCTTTAACGCTTTGTAAGAGCTGAAATATGGTGATATTTAACAAGTGACTCAAGGACTTCACGACGGGTATGTAGAGAATTTGATTTAGATATCCATTTTGTTTTATTTCCCCTTAACTACCCATAAATTTACCATTGTGGGATGTGTGAGCCGGGGCTAAATCTCTTCTCTATCACTTAGCTGGTCATCACTCCGATAATTTACCCCATTTAATGAGAGAATGTGAGGATGTTGTTGTGAATTATAATCTGTAGCTACATGAAATCTGAGTCAGTTGTGAATTTAATGTAATTAGGTTATAGACATAACTAATATGAATCTGCCATCACCTAAACCCGTATAAATATATATATATAAATATATATTCATACATATATATATATATATATATATATACATACAAATATATATACATTCATACATACATACATACATACAAATAAGTTTACAAACAATTCAACAAATATACAAGCTGATAAACAAATATACATACATACATACATACATAC
>NW_008705398.1:1350105-1352847 GCF_000326865.2 Helobdella robusta | reverse complement strand
ATAAACAATACAAAAATACATAAACAATACAAAAATACATAAACAATACAAAGATACATAAACAATACAAAAATACAGATGCAATACAAACTTATCCTTGGTACAAATGATACAATCGTTTCATGGTTGTATATACACGTATGTAAAATGTATTAGACTAAAACATTAAAAAACATGTATATATTCATACAAACAATTGATCTTGCTAATTACATTTGTGTATAAATAAAAATATACATTTACAATTATACAAAAACTCGTTAAGACATAAACACACATTCAAGTTACACACATAACTAGCATACAAAAAAACTTATAAACAAACAAACATACATGGAAACATATAAACAAACAAACATACAGGGAAACATATAAACAAACAAACATACAAACAAACAAATATACACATACAAAACACACTGATGTAGGTAAATATACGAATGTAAACTCGTAGTCCATTAAAACGAAGCAAACCATCCAGGCTGCCTGGCAAATAAGGACAGGACACGATGAACTGAATGAGAGATAGGAAAAAGAGAGAGATGGAGAGAGAGATGAAGAAAGGAAAAAAAGAGATAGAGAAAGAAAGAAAGAAAGAAAAGAGAGAGAGAGATAGATACAGAAGAGAAAAAAGAAAGATAGAGAAACAGAGAGAGAGAGAGAAAATGAGAGAGACATGCAGAAAGGAAAAGAAAGAGAGAGAGAGAGAGAGAGAGAAAGAGAGAGAGAAAGAGAGAAAGAGAGAGAGAGAGAGAGAGAGAGAAACAAGACAAATAAAGAAATTAAAAAGAGGAGAGAAAAAGAGAAGATAAAATGTTTAAATGAAATCGCGTAATGAAAGAAAAACAACTGGCGACTTAGAATTAATATGCAATGAATAGGCAATTGTGAATGAGAGAATGAGTGGGAAAGGGATAAAAAAAGAGAGCCAGAAAGAGATAGAGAGAGAGAGAGAGAGAGGGAAAGAGGAGAGAGGGAGAAGAAAAAGAGAAAAAAGGCAGACAAAGAGAGAGAAAGAGAGAGAGAGAGAGAGAGAGAGAGGGAGAGAGAAAGAAAGGGTAGGAGAAGGACAAATTTGTACATTTCAATAATTACAACAATGAAATATTATCAATGAAGATGATAATAAATTTATTGTATCATGATAGAGAAAAAGTAAGAGAGAAAAAATAGAGAGAGAGAAAGAGAGAAAGAAAGAGAATGAAAGAGAGTGAGAGAGAGAGAGAGAGAAATGAGAAAAATATCATAACAAAAAAACAGAAATAAATAATTACGACCAAGTGACCTAGACAGGCAGCTGCCTAACTGCCTATGGCGACACTTTTTCAGATGTAGAATTTTCTCGAAAGTTCACCAACATTTTTTAGATGTCTTTGACTAGATTTAAAGTAGCATACCTTTCAGGCGGCTGGAGTAATTTTTCAATCCATGTAAAGTGATTTCATCGTGAATTCTTCAGGAAGGACAAGATGGGCGAGGAGGGCACGCCGTCCTTTCTCCGGATTTTCTATTTCATTCACACTGATACAGTTTACGACGACGAACCATCAACAACAAAAGCTAAATGTTGGCACGGGATCTCTCCGATGCAACCATTCCCGATGAATATTCTTACAAATGGTTATGGTATCCAAAAACTTAATTGGCAGTTGAACTGGGTATTCTTGAATGGTTTGAAAATACCCTGTATTTCTTCAGTCATTCCAGTTCTATCTTCTAGCACATATTTCATTAATATTTTTTATACGTAAACCAAATGCCAAATTAATTTCTTTTAGCAAAATTCCCACTAATAACCGCAATGCATTGAAGGCATTTGCGTATGAACGTTACAATGATACCAGAGCATGCATTTCTGTCTGTCTGTCTGTCTGTCTGTTTGTTTGTCTGTTTGTTTGTCTGTTTGTCTGTCTGTTTGTTTGTCACATATCAAATCTAACCTCGGACACATAAATAAAGAACAAAACTAACCGATATAATTTCTCTCTCTCTCTCTTTCCCTCTCTTTCTTTCTCACTCTCTCTCTCTCTCACTCTCTTTCTTTCTCTATCTTTTCATAGAATTACTCTTTCTTTTTCTTCCTCTTTCTTTTCTACTCTTTTTTTCTAGCGATTTATGTCTTCAACTTTTCTCTCTCTCTCACTCTCTTTCTTTCTCTCTCTCTCTCTCTCTCTCTCTCTCGTTATCTTCTTATCTATTTTTATCCATCTCTTAATATTACGTCATAAATTCATTGATAATAATTTTCATTCATCCCCTCTCATGGCATCTGACCGTCCAGCTATCTCATTCATCCAATCCATCCATCCATTCTTCCGAACGCATCAGCTCTTCGCACAGATTCAGGCGTACATAGACGTAGACACGCACACAAACACTCACACACACACACACACGCGCGCGCATACACACACATACACACATACAAACACACACACCTACACACACACACGCATAAACACACGCACACACACATATACACACATGTATGTCTGAACACGCACGCACACACAAATAAGCAGATAAACACTCATATGTGTCCACACAAGCATCTATATACACACACATAAAATCACATACATACACATTAACACATACATACACATTAACACATACATACACATTAACACATACATACACATTAACACATACATACACATTAACACATACATACAGATTAACACAGACATACACATTAATACATACAAATACATAAACACATACATACGTACTTAGTATCAC
>NW_008705398.1:1289095-1347772 GCF_000326865.2 Helobdella robusta | reverse complement strand
AGGGATAAAAAAGAGAGAGAGAAAGAGATAGAGAGAGAGAGTAAGAAAGAGAGAGAGAAGGGAAGACACAGGCAAATTAAGTGGAATAGGAATAAAGTGTGACGATGATGATGATGATGACGACAACGATGATGATGGTGACACGCACACACAACACACACACACAAATAAACAAACACACACACATACACACACATACATATATATATATATATGTATATGTATTAACGTGATGTGTATAGCAACATTTTCCCCTCAAACAAGTTAGAAAACCGTGTCGGAAGGGTTTTTGATGGGTAAAAATAAAAATTAATTGCAATAATAAAAAGAAAAAAATGACTTCGATAATTAATTAATCAATTATTTAATCAATCAATCAATCAATTAATTAATTATTTAATTTAATGGTAGTTTAGTTTTATTGCCGTGGTTAAAAATACTTAACGACTTTAATGTTGTCATAATTAGAAATTAATTAATAATTATTGATATATTAAAAATATTTATTTAGGAATCTTTTCAAATGTCAATAGCTTGAAATTTTAACAAAAATTTTAATTAACTGATCAGTTGGATAATTGGCTGATTGATGAGTTAATTTTCTCTTCTGTTGATAATGAACGTCTAATTGATTGATTGATTGATTGATTGATTGATTGATTGATTGATTGACATTTACATATGTGAAGTGCTTAACCATGGATTTTTTTACTATAATATTCTTCGTAATAAAAACAAGTTAGTTTTTTTTGTTTTTTTATTATTTTGGTTAACCTTTTAATAATAATAATAATAATAACCATAATGATGAAAACATAATCACCTAATCAAATAAGTTTATTAAAATACTCTACATACTAATGTGTGTGTATGTGTGTGTGTTTGTGCGTGCGTGTGTGTGTGTAAGTAAGAATGTATATGGGTTTGTGTGTTTGTGAGTGTGTGTGTAAGTAAGGATGTGTATCGGCTTGTTTGTGTGTGTACGTGTGTGTGTGTGCGTGTGTGTGTACAGACAGACAAATGAGGATGAAAAAATAGAATGCCGCTGGCAATTTATTACCAAGAATGTTAAATGGGTTACCAGCGATAATAATATTGATAACTGTTATTATTATTATCATTATCTTATTATTACAATTTTAATTATTTTTATTATTCATCTGATTAATATTTTCATGATAATATTCTTATTCATATTTTACTACTTAAATGTTTTACTACTCCAATCGTTGAAGTTGATATTTATAAAATTATGGTGGAATAATTTGAGAAAAAAAATTAATGATTTCTGTTTTGAGACTGTTTAGGTGTTTTCTGGTTATGTATTTGTATCCAAATGGGAGTTACTTTTGCCTGTTTTTTTTTTTTTTTTTTTTTTGTTTATCCCATAAAACCATTCTTACCTCTCACAGCCACCTCCCAAATTCTCAACTACATTGACGAGGAGAACACCGAAACGGTAGGCGGTCTCGTCCAAGGCAGCGTGAAGTTGCGCTGCAGAGGGGCCACCACTTTCGACCCCTTTACTCATTCGGTATACTGGTACGACACCGTCTACAACACCGACGAAAATCCGATTCTGATATTTTCGAGTATTAACAATACCGACTTCAATCCGAATCCGAATCACCCGAAATCTGCGCATTACTTGATCGACTTTTCAGACTTTAGTCTCACAATCAGCTCACTTGATCTGGACAACGATCCTGGATGTTACTTCTGCGTTGTTGAGCTTGACGGCAATGTTACATTCAGGCAGAGTTATGATTTGACTATTTTCGGTTAGTTAGTGAGTGGATGTTTTTTTTTCTTAATTTTTAAGAAATATTTTTTTGATCTTTATAATATATAATGTTATAAAATATTTCTGACACCTCATGGCGTCTTCTTTATGTTACAGGCAAGAGAAATAGCGTTGTAAACCCCTAAAAAACGTTGTTTTTGAAAATAGAAACTTCAAATCAAAAAACTCCAAATATTTATCAATTATCATAGGAGGACATGTAAACTGAAATTAGTTTATTAGTCATTAGTCATTCGTAATTAGTATTCAGTTTCCTGTCATTAAAAGCAAAAACGAGTATTAACACTAAGAAAAATTGAAAATACTAGGTCCCCCTGAATGTAAAGGCGAGTTCGAAGTAACGGAAAATGTTACGGTGGAACTGACCTGCCTGGCCAACCATTCCGGCAAGCTGCTTCCGAAGTTGAGGTGGTTCAAAGAGGAAAATATCATGAAGGGAAGGTCATCTGTGGAGGTGAGGCGGACGACTGAGGTTGTCAGTTTCACGGCCAGCTCCAACGACAACCAGGTGAAGCACATCTGCCAAATGACCTACGGAAACGGACTGGTGGAAGAATGCGAGGGGATCATGAAAGTCCAATGTTAGTCCGTTAGAAGGGGGACATCTTACAGACCAAACAATAAAACATTTTAGCATATTACCACAACATACTTATTTCAATCAATTGATCAATCAAACCTTTTAGTGTATCATAAATTATAACCGCGAGTAATCATTTGATCAATGCATCCAGTTTTCGTGCGAGACTTGACTATTGAACCGAACAAACGCACTTTCTTTGTAAAAGAGGAAATCAAATGTTCGGCGAGGGGCAACCCGCCGCCCAAAGTTTACTTTGGCACCGCGTCGGTCCTTGCCGTGAAGGGGATTACTAAATCCAAGTCCTTACAAATACAATCTTCATGGGCAGATCAAGTTTGTCATCGTGTGCGTGCGTGCGTGCGTGCGTGCGTGTGTGCGTGCGTGAGAGGGGGTTGAAAAAAAATTATTCAATGGTTGATTCAAATTCTTATAATTAGATATGAAAAAATATGATGGTATCGACAAAATCTAATTAAGACCGACTGACCAATCAACCGAAGCTGATTGATTAATTGATTGATTGGTTGATTGAATAATTGATTAGTTGAATGATTGATTGGTTGGTAGATTGGTTGATTGATTAACTGATTGATTGATTGATTAAATGAATGCTTGATAGACGATCAACCTGGTATGCACGGCCAACAATACGTTCAACGGACTTACAAGAACCGAATCTCATAACATAACAATTGATGTTAAGGGTAAGTTGAGATAAAAAAAATAAGTCTCATCATGAGAACATCCTTTTATTTTTTAACTCCAAATACCAAATATCAATTATGAAATAATTATAAAATTCTATTAATCTAATATAATAATAATAATAATCACCAAAATATTTTTTTATCCAGTGAGAAAAGAGAACGAAATCAAAGATAACTTAGGTTGGCGAACATATCTTACACTAATAATACTAATATTAATCATTACTGCTACTAAAATTACCGACTACCTTTCTTAGTATCACTGTTACTATAAATCATATTAATACTAGTACTATTAGTTCGTCTTCTCTCTCGTGTGTTATCTCCTTTCTGGATATTGGCGACCATCAACCACATGTCACATAAGCTTGCGATTGTATATATCACATATACACATATATATTTATTGGTAATAGACCATAATTTTTACAATATTCTATAAATTCTACCGAATGTTTACGCCAAACATTTGGTAGAATTTATAGAATATTGTAAAAACATATATATTTATATATAGCTGTGTATGAATTCTACCGAATTGCAGGCATTAATCAATACAAAGTGTGCTTTTTTCAATTTTCCTTAATAGAATTTTCTGGAAATTGTCAAATCTATTGAAAATAGAATTATTATCCAAGTTCATCTTGAAAATTTAATAAAACTGTTGCTATCCAAATTCATATATCTATATATGTATATATTGTATGAATATTTATTACATGTATATCTCATATTAGCACGTATTTACAAGGACAAGACAAGTCCACCTTTGCATTCGTTCAGAATAATTAAACCAATAATATATTAAAACAAATAAATAATTAATCATTACCACAGATAAAGTCACTGATCAGACCTACTTGGTACTGACGGCCATCATAGTAGGGGCCTCTGTCTTGTTGGTGCTCATCTTCGTTTGTGTTGTTGTTAAGAAGAGGCAGAAAAGAAAGTTAAATAGGTTTGTTGTGTGTGTGTGTGTGTGTGTGTGTATGTATTTGTGTGTTTATAAGAGTTTGTGTAATTGTGTACATGTGTGTATGTGTATGTATGTGTGTGTGTGTTTGTATGTATGTGTGTGTATTTGTGTATTAGTGCGTTATTTGTGCTCAGAATCACTTCATTAAGACATCTTCAAAACATCTGAAACCGTTTTGAGAGCAGTTTGGAGAGATTATGGCCTGCTACAATAAAAATCTTTACGCACCCACAATAAAATTACGATTAAAAATTTGTATATGTGTGTTTGTGCCTGTGTGTGTGCGTACGCGTTTTCGTTTGTTTGTTTTGGCTTATTTGTTTGCATTGTTAGTGTGTGTTATTTGTTTGCATTGTTAGTGTGTGTGTGTGTGTGTGTGTTAGTGTGGTGTGTTCAAGTTCATGTTAAAAATTTTAGACCAATTTCGAATTCGTCTTTTTTTTGTCCAAAGTCATCGAAAAAACCAGATTACATTGAAAGGTAGATGGCAACAAATATTACAGGTTGAACCTTCCTCAGTTAACATTGGTGGGTGTAGAACTGAATTTATAAGCTTTGTTACAATTTTAGGCTACAAAATCAGTTCAATGGGCCCACATACTTCAGAATTGGTTAAGAATTGTTCGTTCAATCTGCGCCAGATTCATCAGATGAGAAAGATTCTAAACAATGATGCTCTTACGTCATTCATCAACACTAGATTAGACTATTGCAACTGTCCTTTAAATGGAATGTTAGATAAAAAAATTTCGAAGTTGCAGGTAACACAAAATCAAGCTGCAAAGATTATTGTCGGTAGTTCAAGGTTTGACCATGTCTCTCCAATCTTATGGGAGTTGCGTTGGCTGTCTATAAAGCAAAGAATCCTGTTCTAAATGAAGGGTTAGGGTGTCTAAATGCCTAAATCATTTATTTCGTTCCTAGGTACATGTCCGATAAATGCATACAAATTTCTTTACTGGAAACTCATGAGCGATTGAGGTTTTCCAATTCAAATAAATTGTATGTACTGAAATCAAATTTAAAAACTGGTAATAGAGATTTTGCCGACGTTTTGAAATAAACTGACAGACGAACTTCGTCAATTGTGATTATCGCTCATGGAATTTAAAGACGCCTAAAGACACATTTGTTTAAATCATTTTTATGAATTTTTTTTTTCTTTTTGAAGATGGAGTGCTGATGAAAATTTTTAATTTTACTTGGCGATATATTAATAATAATTGTATGTGTTTGTATTGTATGGTTGTTCGTTGGTTGATTTGCAACGTTGATATGTTATTAAAATATTTTATTTAATAATTTCATTTTCCGTATAATGAATTCACATCTTACTCACTTCTCTACGTCTCACTCCTTCTCACTTTTCAATCCACATCTCTATCCACATCTCTACCCACATCCCCCTCACTTTCTATCCACATCTCACCAATTCAGGACTGCTCACATGAGGAAAGAACCTGTCAGAGTTTGACGATGAAGACGATGACGATGATGTGATTGATCATGGTAATGATGCTTATGATTATTTTGACGATGACGACTAAGATGGCGTTTTTAACGAGGGTGACGTTGGCGTGAGAATCTTGTTGTCAATAGTGACCTATGCGATACGGTAAAGATATCAAAGATAATAAAAATTATAATAATTTTAAAGATCATGACGTCATTACGACAATAACAATATTAACAACAACATTAACGCTGATGACGATAATGCAATGATTATGCATCAATTTATTTATTAATTAGTCAACTACATATATCTGCTACGCAATTTGTGCTGCTAAATCATTATTATAAAACTTCTTTCATTATTATTTCATTATTATCAGCATTTAAGCAATAACACATCTATAATATTTTCTCAATTTGTATTATCATATTATAGTGTTACTGTAGATTTTGCTTTTGGATTTTGCTAAGGCTTTCGATAAGATACCAAAGAAACGTTTGGCCTTATAATTAGAGGCAAATGGAAGTACAGGAAACACACTCATGTGGATTTTTAACTGGTTAAAAGATAAACGGCAGAAAGTGGTGCTGGGGGAAGTTTTTCAAACTGGAGCAATGTTACAAGTGGGGTTCCTCAAGGATCCGTATTAGTACCGTTGCTATTTGTAATATGCATCAGTGATATTGATCTAGGAATGAAGTATAAAATTTCAAAATTTTCAGATGACACTAAATTATGCGCTGTTGTAGACAACGATGAAGACGTTGAAATTCTAGAATGCGATTTGCAAGAAATATGCAAATGGGCAGAGGATTGGCAGATGGTATTCAACACTAAAAAATGTACAGTCATACATATGGGAGCGAACAGCTTGGCAGAAGTAGGATGTTAAAAAATAGTCTCAGATTCGTCCTGTCACAGACTTATTTCTTTTGGATCACTATAAAAAATGTTTGTTATACTATGTTATTTAAGGTAGGACAGGCGGGGATAGTGCCACGGGACTTCCGCCTAAAAGGGGAGCCTTCACATAAAATATAACGTAAATTTAAAATACCTTTCTGTTGATTAATTGTTAAAAACATTGGTTTCAGTGGAGACACACTAAAAAAATTGTTGGATTAGCTAGAAATAGTTATCACAAACTTTTTTAAAAGTCTAATTATGTCTCTCTGAGGTTCAAAACTATAAACTTTAAAAGCCTTTCATTAAATGATTACAGAGACTTTCAATAAACAATTAGGGACACTACTACTAAATAATTAGAAACACCCACGTTTTCGCTACCCCCCATGGCCGCCTCTGGTTATTATTATTTATTTATTATATTAAAATTAATTATACTGTTATCAAATACTATTATTTGCTGTGCTAATTTACCATAGCGTAAACTGTAAAGCAACTGATTAATTAAATTAATTAATTAAATTATTTGATGTTATTAATCCGATTAAATTGCTAGCTAAATCTGTTTCTAGAAAATATCCGTCATTTATATTTTGTATTATAGTCTCATTCGTTTATATAATTTTTTTCATCATTATTATAAAGAATCTTTTAAAAATAGTGATAAAAATAATTAAAAAAAAGATCTTTGAAGAAATGAATCGGCACTAACATATTATATAATTTATTAAATCGTAATATGAGTATGTGTGCGTGTGTGTGTATGTATGTATACACATATTTGTGTGTGTGTGTGTATATATGTAAACACATGTATATATATATATATATGTGTGTATGTATGCACTTGTTTTATACTGTTTTTAACAAAAAAAACAAGCATTTAGAATGTATCTACTTAAAAATTTTTGAAATCATTCCGTGGAATATTGTTTGTTTACAAATTTGATTTGACCTGTACCTTTCTGTCAGTCAATTGAAAATATTTCTATTCATTATCTTTTTCAATGGCTTTTCATTTGTATCAATAAATCTTGTGATCTCCATTGATATGGATCATGGCTATATATCCATGATATAGATTTATAAAATGAAACCAGCAGAACAACAACCACAGAAGCAACAACAACAAAATGTTCATGACATGAATACTTACGATTGCGATATTACGTTGACATTAATAATAAAAATGATAAAGACAGTAATTATAATATAACAGTTTTATATCAAAACCTATATATATATAATATATATAAAGTATATATGAAACTAACCGAATTAGTATTACAGATAGGAATTGAAATTAAGCACGCAACCTGGAATGGTTTCACGTCGTCATTTATATTCGATGTATCACCACTTACTGGTTAGGTATCTGAACCTAAGCCGTTTAAATATCCTGGTCTATGTTTGACATCCTTTGTGTTCTTGCTTGCTTCCATTATATTTTTTAGTATCGTATAAGATAAGGTAATACCAACATACACCAAGCAAAGCATGACGTTCTCATCTTAGCTGTTATTTTTCGGACTGAGTCATTCATTTAAACTTAAATAAATGAGTTTCATGAACGAAAGATAGAAAAATTATATATAATATTGATTTCACCATATTTCTTGGTACAAAACATCTCGAGTAAAATATCTTTAACAAGTTGTCAATGATAATAGCTGGAAAATTATTAATTTCGCTTAAAGTAACATAATATAAAACCCAGTATTTATGCACTATATAATTTTTTTTCAATTTGAACATAATATAAAATAAAAATAATATGCTTTAGAATGTAGCATACCTGATGAAGTATTTTTTCAATATGTACCTGCTTTTTGAATGATTCACTTTTTTATTGTTGTTGTTGTCAGTTAAAAATGGATTATGATAAGGATTGCATTTTTTGTAAAATAACAAGAGGCCAAGATGATCAAACGACTTTGCTTTATCAGGTTATTTATTACTTTTGTATATTTTTTTTTATTTCAGACATAATTATGTCGTACAATTTGTTGTCCGTTTTAATTTTACAATTTAAGTTTGTTTTATTGGTAATTTTGTTTATTTTACAATAGTCGGCCAATAAACTAATAATTATTTTTTTTGATTTATATCAAACTAAAATAAAACATGATCATTATAATCAAACTAGTCTGATTACATTAAATCAGATAATCTGATCAGATAATGCAACTATTTATTTATTTATTCATTCAATTATTTTTATTACATTGCAATCAAAATCTGTGCCTGGCATTTCAGACTTTAACGGTCAACCATTACCCCATTTTGCCGCCCGTTATATTATATTTATGATGCTTATAATTATATAATAATAACCTTAATATTTTTCAAATATACAAATTCATAAATGAAATAATGAAATAAATAAAAATTAGGATGATGACTACGCCGTGTTCAGTGACATCAAGCCTGCCTCAACCCATCACCTCCTCGTCTGTCCGAAAAAGCACATCATAAATGCCAAAGTTCTGACTAAAAAAGATATACCAATGGGTAAAAATGAAATTTTTTCAAAATGATCATTTTATTCGTTGGGCAGAATCAGAAGTCTCCTCTGTATGTAGTTCTTTTTATGGCCTCTAACTTTGACCTAAAACTTTTCATAACTTTGTTACAAAAGTATTGTTGTAGTTACACGGTCAGAAAAAGTTAATGGTGGTTTTGTGTCGTACTGCTATCTACGTCTGTGCCATTTTTCTTAGTACTTGAGTTAAATTCAACTTCATTACAAATTTTAAGTAACCGATTCGAGACCTACATATTTATATTTGTGGTTTTAGTTTTAGCATTAAATTTTTACCTATTTGAATTTGTAAATGGGTCGTTGCTACTATTGTCATTGTTTCGAAGATATGCTTCTTTTTAACTGTGTGAAATTTTTTTTGATGTTATGTGCGTTTGTCCATGTGTTTAATGACTTCCGTAGAACTTTTGTTTAATGACTTCCGTAGAACGTCAATGCCTGAGGAGTCTCAAAACTGATCACAGATGTAGAGATGCTGAGCACAGATGTAGAGATACTGACCACAGATGTAGAGATACTGACCACGGATGTAGAGATACTGACCACAGATGTAGAGATACTGACCACAGATGTAGAAATACTGACCACAGATGTAGAGATACTGACCACAGATGTAGAGATACTGACCACGGATGTAGAGATACTGACCACAGATGTAGAGATACTGACCACAGATGTAGAGATACTGACCACGGATGTAGAGATGCTGACCACAGATGTAGAAATACTGACCACAGATGTAGAGATAAGTTTTCGCGTAGAAAGATTAGATTTTAATGTAATCGAGCGAGCGAGCACTGGCGGTCAAAACGTACGTGGTTCGTTCGGTTACGATGATAATGAAAAACCATTTATCCACTAAAACTCATGATTATTTGCTTGTTGTTCTAAACGTGTTAATAACTTTAGTATATTTTTAAAACAAAAAAAACTGGATAAAACCGAACTAGATAAAGTGCTTGCGTCCATCCGCCTGCAAGTATCGAAAAATTCGTGCACATTAACGTGTGTTATCACGTTTTGTGAACGTAACTGATTTGAATTTTTTGTTCACCCAACATCATTTAAAACATAAAAATTTTATTTTATCTGATGTTTGCATCATTATCGACTCGTATTGAAATTGTTCTCTTTCAATATTTTTAGTAAGAACCTTATACCAATGCACCGGTAACATTTCGATACAATTCGATACCGATTAAAAACGCATTTAATGATACCGAAAATAATATTAAAGGCTGACATTATAAAGGATAGATATGTCTAATAGAAATTGTCCGTAATCTGCCCTGAACTCACTTTAGCGTAACATTGCTTGTTATTTTAGTTTGCTATGAAGGCTACCATGAAAATAGTTCTTAACGCTCACTGTTCAAAATTGTTCCACACAAAGCTGCTTCAAATTTGTTAGAATATTGTTTGTAGGATGTTTATGTTAAAAGTAAAAAGTTTTTTTTTATAATTCTTCATTTATTATTACATAACATCAAATATTATTGCTTCAAATTAATTTACATTTAGCTACTTTTAAATTTTAATAAACTATTTATTTATTTTGAAAGTTTTTTCAAAATCTCATAAACATAGTTGATTAAGAATAAGCAAAATTATTCAGTATGATTGGTGTTTTAGATTTAAAAACTTTCTAATATTAATTATTTCATTTGACCAGTTGAACAATTGGTAGAAATAGCTAGGAAAGTTTTAACAGAAAAAGGTGCTGATGTTGAAAAGACAAAGTAAATTTTCTTTTTATTCTTGTAATTTGTATAAAACTACTTTTGAAACTTCACATGATTGACAGTTACGATACTAAAATAAAACAAAATCCTCCACATCATAGCTTCTACACGGTTTTATACTTAATAATACATTCCTTTTCACCGATATGATCCTGACCCGTTCAAGTTTTTTATGATTCAGCTTCCGTCGTATCCAAACTCTTGTATTATATTTGCCAAAATTCTGATTCAATGATGTTTAAGTCTCAAGCCATCTCGCACACTAAATAAAGAGTGCAGCATTGCTTCCAAACATAGCATCCAAGCATCAAATTAATATGCTATTACGTTAAAGTTGAGGATAAGGTTTCCATTAGGTGCCTACACAAAATCACCAGATTAGGATTTCACTGGCCTCCATTTTGTAGCGTGAAACATCTGCACCTGCACGCCATCAACCCCGAGGATCAAATAAGGACGACTTCAAAACTGTTCGGCATTTATTCACCTAGCAGTCCTTGGTTCGCCAGTGTAAGTACCCACTTCACCTACCTAGGTTTATTTGTATTTTTATGATTTTTTGATATTTTTTGAAAAAAATGAGTTTTCATGACAAATTTTAAATATAAATAATAATTTTTTAACGAAAATATTTTTAAATTGATCATTTTAATTGCTATTGTTTTACAACAGTTAGAATTTGTGCTGGATAGATTGAAAAACATGGCTGACTGACTGTTCCACTCCTGCCTTATCGCTTGAGTCGGATCATTTGTATAGTTCAATCATTGGCTGATGTGATTTAGTGTATAATACTTTTTCATTATTTTATGTTGGATATTGAAAACAAAATTATATACCACTCTTTTTTAGTTTTTCTGTTGTACATCCTTTTCTCTGGAACTCTCTACCTACTTCTCTGACTACTTCTCCATCACTTGCGAAGTTCAGAGCGAATCTCAAGACCCATCTGTTTTCAAAATTCATTGGAGAGCGCTGTTGAACATCGCGGAAATAGCGCTTTATAAGCTGATTGATTGATTAATTGATTGATTGATTGATTGATTGATTGATTGATTGATTGATTGATTGATTGATTGATTGATTGATTGATTGATTGATTGATTGATTGATTGATTGATTGATTGATTGATTGATTGATTGATTGATTGATTGATTGATTGATTGATTGATTGATTGATTGATTGATTGTAAAGCTCGAATTGTACAGCTCGAATTGTAAAGCTCGAATTGTAAAACACATCGATTAACGTTAAAAATGTAAGTTAACTACGTTTTATTTCATATCTTATTCTTGATCTGGACACTTGTTTATTCAAACAAAAATGTGATTTCGGAAGATATGACGATTGAAGTAAGGCTTTCGATTAAGGCGAGTAACATTACATTGTATCGTCATGCTCATTATTTTACGTTATAAAAATCAAATTCATACCATGAAGTGTTGTCACATGGTTTACAAAAAATAAGCCGTACAAAAATGAAAAAATGTTCCAATCGTTGCAAAAATAGATTAAATCACAAAATAATGAAAACATGGAAACTGTACTAAATAAATAAATTGAAAATCAGCTGCAGTTGAAATCACCATAAAATACTTTTCGACCTAATCATTACACCGACAAAATAGTATGGGTTTGTTTGGTCAGGTTTGTACTTAAAGATTTGACAGCCATCATTATAATTTCCTTCGTTATTATTATCGATGTTGTTGGCATAAGTATTCTTTGGCAAACACCTGCTCAAATTAATTTTCTGAACGAAGGTTTCAACAGAGGACGAGACAAAGAAGTAGTTATCACTTTCAAAATTCTCAGTTCCAAATAGGTAGAGGCAGTCGTTGATGTTGAGAAATGCGGAGTTAATGGCAGGCTTCTTCAACGTCAGCAAGCGTGTCCACTGATCAGCTTCAGAATCATAAACCTCTCCTGACTTTTATAGTGATTATTAAATTGTACAGTTTAAATAAATTTTAACATCAAATTTCATACAAAATATCACATTATAAAAAGTTACAATCAGCTATAAAGGAGATAAATTTTAAACAAAAAAAAGTAAAATTTAAAAATTTAGGTTTACGTTAAAAAAGTGACTAAATGTGTAACTAAAAGTGTAAATACGTGACTAGATGTGATGTAGGCTAAAGCTAAAACACTAACCATCACATTCTCCGAGTCGAAATCACATTTTCTGCCCCCAATTACGATCAATCTGTTTCCCAAGGTGGTCATAACGTGGTCCATTCGTTCATTCAGCAATGGAGCCATTTCCGTCCATTCGCTTCCATCAGGAATGTACCGCCATACTTGCTTCGACGTTCCGTGCGCGTTCAAACCGCCGCTGACGTACATCCTGCCGTTGCAAACACAACCTGTGGTTTAAAAAAATGGCTAAGTTAGTCACCGTCAAATAAATTTCGATTTTAAGACTATTAGATAATTAATTTAACAGAAAATTAATAGCAAGTTTTGTGGTATGAAATACAATGAAAGATAGAAATTAACAAACCTGCCAAATTAAAAGTCTCGACTGGCAGAGGCGCCGACATGAGCCACCTGTCTTCCCGAGGAACGTATTTTTCAACTGTTCCAGTGAGTGAAATGAACGAGCGACCGGAAACAGCATACAGGTGTCCGTTCATTTCACCGAAGTAGAAATTTTTTCTTGGAACATTCATTTTGGAGCACTGGATTGATATTTTAAAAGTTATTAATTTGAAGTTGAAACAAAAGTGAAGCGTTTTTTATCATCCGACTTATCGAATTGTTTAATTTCTAACCTAAACTCAAAACCTCATAAGCTAAAAAAGAAATTATTAAAATCTAATTAACCTGTGTCCAGGTTGAGTCGGTGAGATCGAAAACATGGATCTCATCCGTTAAGCGCTGGGGTACAATGCCTCCGCCAGCCAAATATAAGCACTTATCTACCATGCAAACTTTGTATCTACAGCATGGCACAAGTGGTCCCAGCCTGTTGGCAGTTCTGAACTGTACGGAATCTGATCTGGCATCTTTCCTTTCCTCCTCAAACGTTTTAATGAAATCATAAACCGAGAGTACTTGAGGCTGAACGTCCTGAAAATTGATGTTATGTTATTGCAGGGAATTGAATTAAATTTCTTACCGATTATAAGATGTACAATTTAACGTAACATGAACCTACAAAGATGTTTTTGAAAGCAGACGGTAGAAGTGGAATTCTCACGAGAAAGTGAAAATGTTTGACAAGACAAGCGTAAATTAAAGTAAAATAAATAGCGTCTGAAAAATACTTGAATAGCCAAATAACTTTGAAAAAATTTATATTATGGAAATTTATAACGTAATAGTAATAATGATTTATAGATTCCGTAAATTACAGATGCGATAGGTTCTTGCATCACATATGAAAGTATTGAATGCAGCAAGATCCTATCCACAACTCAACAAAACTAACAAAATTTGGCTCATAAATCATTTCATCAAATACTGACTTTGAAAGGGGATGATCCAAGAGCAAATATCGTTCCAACTGAGCGGAAATTTTCCACAACCTTTTCCTTTTTGTTAATGTTCAGCTCGAGTTCATCAAGTATTTCGTTACTTCTCTGCCATTCGCCGGTTGTCATCAGACCATACCTCACCCCGGTTAACAATTTCTCTGCATGTTGTCTCCTTGATTCATCGGCAGATATCCAACGAATAACGAAATTGAAGATATCAAATTCGCTTTCTGCATTGAAAAAATCAGATTCAAGAAGGTAACAAATGTCATCCGGTGCCAACTTTAACACGCTGGATGTCATACCAAGTTTTCTGAAATTCTCCGTGACGTACTCACGGACATTATTCAAAACGTCAGGCAACATGTATTTGGATGCAAATTTTAATATACGCGGAAATGTTGACAAATATTTGGACAGCAAGTCATTGTACACGTGAATCATGCTACAAATTTGCAGATACGATGCTCCTTTCAATCCCTCTTTCAGCATTTTGTATGATTTCGACTTCGTACACTGATAACCATTATTTCTGTTATCATTTAGTAGCTTTGACAAAAATTCGCAAATTTCGATCAAACTCTCATCCGACATCAACTCTAGTGTAAGTTCTTTGAAGCGTGCATCTCGCATTCCACTGTTTACGAGGCCCTCGAAATATCCGCTGGCTCGAAGCAATATATCCTCATCTACTTCGAAACGTCCGCCTGTTTTGGAAATTAACACTACCATCTTCGAACCATCAACATCGTCCGCTTTCTTTATTTCCATTTTAATTCTTTTGTCCATTTTAAGTTAAAAATTTCAAACAGTTTTCAAATCACAAAAAATGAAATCTTTACCTTGTACGCGTACGATTTGATCAAAGTTTTGAAGCAACAATTCTGAGGTTGTAAGACATGGCTGTACCCCATTTATAGGATAGGATTTTACAAGGCGTACGTAATAAATACGTATATGGATTTTACAACGGGTACATATTAGCAATTTCTCTGTTGTTGTACAAAGGAAAGAAAATAAATTTAAGAGCAAAGATCAATAGCATTTCTAGACAAAGTCCAAGTTTACAATAACTCTTTGTTATCTATTCACAATTCACAACTTGAACTTGTAATTTTCATAACTCGTTTAGAAATTTGCTTCATTAAATATTGGACTCTATATGTTTGAAATAAAAATTCATTTTTTAAAAATTATTTCAGATTTACAATTTATCTATTGATGATATGAAAACACGGCACAGCTTTGTGCCATCAGACCACTCGTCTTAACCAAATTCAACAACTTCGACATCTTAACTTTCTGCGTCATTTATCTATGTCAAACATATTCACACAGTTTCAAAAATTGAACATGAACATGAAAAAATATGAACATGTACAAGACAATACAATACAACATATACAATACATCATGATAATTTGTTTCTTTTGTTTTAAACTCTAAAATCAGCAAACAAACAAACATTTAATTATAGCTTATCATAATTCAATGGAAATACTTGTGATCGCTAATTACCTTAAACGATATTTTTTATATAAAAATTTTAGTGTTCAGTGTTCTACATTAGACATTTCATGTTTGTATAATTAGATGAAATAATAAATTTGGAAAAAATTTGCATTTTGTAAATTTTCACGTCTTCATGATTTTTTCCGATTGCCAAACGTTCTTTTAAATGTTAATCCTTAATTTTTAACATTTAGTGTGTTTGAACCATTAAGCTCAGTTGGTAGGTCATTTGCCAAGATTTTTGAATAGAATATTTATACAGAACTAATACACGTTAAACGTTTTACGAGAAATTTATTTAAACCGACTATCCAACGAGCTGAAATTAAAAATTTTCCAGAATGCAGTCTGGCAATAAAAATGAATCAGAAGGGTTTCAGAGAACAAACGCAGATATTTAACATTTCTCACGGCCGGGTTTTTAAAAGCGGAGTAGCGTCACAACATTCATGGAGTAGCCTACCTAGCAGCTACATCGGTAACTGAACCACTTTTTAAACCAAAATAAAATCGCTACCACTAAGTTCGAATTGAAAAAAAACCATTTTTCTTCAGATCGTGCTAAATGGTTAATAATTTTACAATTAGAGAAACTTTCTTTATTGAACCTTTTTAATGTTTTATCACAAATGCTCAAATTATAATTAGCATAGCGAATTTAGTGGTTCTTTACTTCAACGCTTACCCTACAGATAGATGTAAAAATTTGAATTTTTTCAAAAAACCTTCGCACGTGACCTAGTTCAAATGCCGGCATTGAAGAAATAAAAATTGAACTATTGCTGGCCTTTATGTTGTTTACACATACACCTGCATGTACAGATGAACGCACGTAACTATCAGGGGGAAAAAATTCATAACAATATGAGTACATAATATGATATAAGACATTTATCGTCAAAGAAATCAACGTCTTTGTAGTTTATCATCTCATGATATGATCATTATTGGATATTTGAAAAAATTATCATAGTTAATATTATATCAAACATGAATTTAAAAATTATAGAAATGTATAAAAATAATCTGTACAACATTTTTCAATAAATAATTATAATGAAATTGGAAAAAATGAGTTAATAAAAAATTGAAATGCGTATTGAAAAGAAAGATTTTTAACGTAGTATAAAATGGTTAGACCAAGTTATAAATAAATAAATAACCAAAAAAATAAAAAATTAGACAAGTAAACAAATGAAATAATGAAAAAAATAAAAAATTAACAAACACGTAAAAAAACAAATTATTCTGAAGCTAATTTTGAACTATTCACGATGCCGAAAAAACAATAATCGAGCCGATTGTTGACTTCGCAACGGAAAACTTGGCACCCATCATCATTGTTATTGTTGCCAGCAGCGTTGCTGGCAGCATCGTTAGTGTTGCTGTCATGATTTCCGGATGCAGTTATCTTATCCAAATACATCCTCAAGTTAATTTTCTGGACGAAGGTGTTAAAAAAGTGATGGCGAAAATTTAATTCTTGTCCTATGATGTAGATACAGTTGTCAGATGTGAAGAAGGCTTTGTTGAGGACAGACATCTTCAATGTCAGCAAGTTCGTCCACTGATTGGCTTCACAATCGTATATCTCTCCTGACTTTATAAGGGTTTTTGTATTTTTAAAGTTAAAACATTCGGTTCAAAGTTTTTGAAATATCGAAATAAAATACGAAACAATAGAAAAAGGTGAAAAAAACGTTTAAAAGTTTAAAAAATTAAATCTATGGTAGGTAGGAAACAAATTACAAAACAACTAGATACTAAGTTAAAAATACCAACCATAACATCATTCCAAGCGAAAAACTGATATTCACAAATTGACCCGCCAATTGCAAAGACTTTGTTGCCTATGCAGGTCATAATGTGCTCTGCTCGACTAGACAGCATTCGAGCCATCTCGGTCCAATTGTTTAAGTCAGGATTGTACCGCCATACCCGGTTTGAAGTACCAGACTCGGTCAATCCGCCACTCAAATACAGTAGGCCGTTGCACGCACAACCTGTGGTTTCATTTTATAACGTGTGTTGAGTTATCGTCGAATATTTTGGAAACTAACGCATATTTTTAGACAATTAAAATAACATTTCAATAGAAAGTTACTAATTACATAAATTGTTGACCAAAAATTTAATGAAATGTATGTAACCGTACCTGCCGGTCTGGAACTGTCAACTGGCAGAGGCGCCAGCATGGCCCACCTATTCTTTTGAGGAATGTATTTCTCAACTGTAGGTGTCCGTGTTATAAACGTGCGGCCCGAAACAGCATATAGATGTCCATCCAGTTCACCAAAATAAAAATCTTTTCTTGGAACATACATACTGCAGCACTAGATATGATTGAGATTTTAAAAGTGTTATGATTTAAAAAAAAATAAACAAAATTTTAATTACCTAACTCGTTGCCTTCAAGTTTGATTGCCAATAAATTGTTCTATCTTTTTTATTAAATTAATAAATCCAAACTTCTCGAGTATTGAAATCATTTTTAGAATAAATTCCAATTAACCTTTGTCCAAATGGCCGGGACAGGCTTGTAAACGTATACTTCATTTGTAACTAATGATGTATATCTGTTTCCCCCAGCCACATACAAACAATTGTCAACCATGCAAGTTTTATACTCCATCCAAAGCAGAGGTGGTCCTAATCTTCTGGATGTGTGGAATCGAAGAGTGGGTAATTCTGTGTTGTTCTCATTTTCGGTCGATTTAAAGAAATCATAAACCGAGATTGAATGGAATCCTTGATAGTGAATATCCTGAAAAATTATGATTTGTTATTTTTATTAAAAAAAATTTTAGTTTACTTTTTTCTAACTATAAAGTAAACAAATTATGTTATATGTTACGATTATAAATCTTCAGAAAATATTTTAAAGTAAATATTTAAGTTGGAAATATTTTAAAAGTAAAAATGACAAAAAGTGACCAATAAGTTAAAATTAAAAACTAAATAACTAGAACTCGAGAAATTAAAAAACTTTGAAGAAAGCAAGAGGTTATCTATTGTCCGTTATAGTCAATATGTCAATGGCATTGAAAATCTGTGCTCCATAATTTTGCGTAAAGAAACTGATTCAGGCTAAACCAGCTACGAGAAATTTATTTGAATAGATGATGTCAAAAAGTCTAAATTACAAAAAGATCAGACTGGAGTCAATAAAAAGGAACGACGTAGCAAAAGGTTCCAGAGAACAAATGCAATTACTTAACATTATAAACCGACAAAAAAATAAAAAAAAAGAAAAAAATCATTGATTACAATAGGAGATGATCCAAGAGCAAATATCGTTCCAACTGAGCGGAAATTGTCCACAACATTTTCATTTTTGTTAATGTTCAGCTCGAGTTTTTCAAGTATTTCGTTACTTCTCTGCCTTTCGCCGGTTGTCATCAGACCATACCTCACCCTGGTTAACAATTTTTCTGCATGTTGTCTTCTTGATTCATCGGTAGATATCCAACGAATAATAAAATTGAAGATATCAAATTCGCTTTCTGCATTGAAATAATCCGACTCAAGCAAGTAACAAATGTCATCTGGTGCCGCCAATCTTAATACGTCAAATGTCGATTGGAGATTTCTAAAATTCTCCAAAACAAAATCACGAGCTTTTTTCAAAACGTCAAACAACATGTATTCTGATGCAAAATTTAAGATATGCGCAAAATTTGATTGCTCCAAACGTTTAGACAGCAAGTCTATGTACATGTGACTCATGCTACAAATTTGCAGATATGATGCTCCTTTCAATCCATCCATCAAGTTTTTCAAGTTCTTGATTGATTTCGACTCTTTTGTACGCTGATCATCAATATTTTCTTTATCATTTTGCAATGTTAATAAAAATTCTCGGATTTCGATTAAACTCTCATCTGACAGCAATTCCAAGCTAAGTTCTTTGCTATGTGCATCTAGCATTTCACTGTTTGCGAGACCCTTGTAATATCCGCTGGTTTGTAGCAATAAATTCTTATCTACCTCATAACGTCTGTCTGTTCTGGAAATTAACACAACTTTTCTTAAACTGTCAACACCGCCGGTCCCATCTACCACCAGTTCATTGTTTCCGGCCATTTCAAGTCGAAATATTCACTTACAGATAGCTATAGGCAAAAAACAATTTCAAATCTATATGACGTTTTGATCGAATAACATGAGGCTTACACGTGCTCTTCCTTATATAAACGGAATTTTACAACCTACCCATAATACATAAAATAGTAATTTCTTTGGAAGAATAAATTTAAGATTAAAGATAACTCCCATTGTAAACGAAGTCTAAAGTCTAAATTACTAAAATTAAATATTCCATGTTACCTATATATATATATATATATATATATATATATAAATAATTAATTAGTTTTAAAACCATACCAGAAACTGATCAAAGCTGAAAATGCAGTGACATTTTCTAATAATTGTATATATATATATATATATATATATATATATATATATATATATATATCATTCCGATTACCATAATTAATCTACTAAACTGTAGTTGTGATTTTTATAACCATGGTTGTGGCTGTTATAATTTCTTATAATTATATCACTAAATGTGAAATTTAATCAAGAGTTCAAACTCTGTAACTCAGATTGTGGTAGTGCTGGCATTTGAAGGCCAAAGTTTTACCATCAGGCAATTATGTTTTTTTCTAACTTCCATGCTGTTTGTTAGTCATCATTCCAAACGGCTGTTGAATTATTTTCAGGTAATCTTTTACAAGTATGTATAGCATCTTAACAATCGATATCTGCTCGTTAATTTTGAATCTTTTTAGACAAGATCTCGAGCCAGATTTGAAAAACTATAACCTTAACGATGTGTGTTTGGTGAATCCGGATTCAGACCTTCCCATTCCTAGATACTAATGAATGGGAAGTAAACAATCCCTCAAACATTTTTTAACTCGTTCAATGTTGGAAAATTGATTTCATCTGTTGCAAATGCCAGCACTGGCATAATTTAAGTTAGAATGTTAGTCTAAATTTTACAAATTACTATTTTTAGTAATATAATTAAAAAAAAAATAACAGCCTTATAAGATGGCTGACAACTAAGACATTTATTATTTATATATTTTAATTGATTTAGTTTATTTTATTTCTAGCAATTTAGACTTGATTTACAATACAAGTTTCATTTGATCTTAAATTTAATCTTCGCATAGTAAACAAAATTACAATTCTGTTTACAATTCGCGCGTTGTAAAAGTCTCAATATATAAGAAGAGCACGTGGAAGGTGGACGTTACTTGATCGAAAATTAAAGTAGATTTATATTGTTTTATACTAGAAGTTATCATTGAGTATTTCGATTTGAAATGGACAGAAACAATGAAAAGCAGATAGAGAGTGCCAACGATGTTGATGATTCTAAGAGGGTAGTGTTAACTTCAAAAGTAGGCGGTGAACGTTTTGAAGTTGATAAGGATTTGTTGCTACAAACCAGCGAATACTACAAGGCTCTCGTAAACAGTGGAATGCGAGATGCACATTGCAAGGAACTTACATTGGGATTGCTGTCAGATGAGAGTTTGACCGAGATTCGAGAATTTTTATCAATATTTCAAGTTGATGATAAAAATACGAAGTGGAAATCACGCAAGATGTGGGAAGAAGGGTTGAAAGGAGCATCGTATCTGCAAATTTCAAGCATGAGTCACATGTACAATGATTTTATGTCCAGATATTTGAAGATCTCAACATTTGCGCGCATCTTCAAATTTGCAACCATATACATGTTACATGATACTTTTAGAAAAGTTCTTGATTTTATTTCGGAGAATTTCAGAAAACTTCAATTGAGATCCGAAATGTTAAAGTTGGCACCGGATGACATTTGTTACTTGCTTGAGTCGGATTATTTCAATGCAGAAAGCGAATTTGATATCTTCAATTTTATTATTCGTTGGATATCTACCGATGAATCAAGAAGACAACATGCAGAAAAATTGTTAACCAGGGTGAGGTATGGTCTGATGACAACCGGCGAAAGGCAGAGAAGTAACGAAATACTTGATGAACTCGAACTGAGCATTTACAAAAATGAAGATGTTGTAGAAAATTTCCGCTCAGTCGGAACCATATTTGCTCTTGGATCAAGTGCTAACAAGGTCAGTGATTTTGTTTTGTGTTTTTTTTTCAAAATATTTCGTTACTCAACAATTTATTTATCTCAAGTATGTGACAGAAGCGCAAATAGTATTTGAGAAAAGTAAGACTAAAAATAGCACTACTCATAAGAAAAAATGCACGCTGTCGCTAATTGAATGAAAAAGTAGACCAAAATCGTGATTAAGTACCCCTGTTAAAAACTCTTCCTGATTTGAATGTTAAGAATTTGTATCTTTTCTCTGGAACCCTTTTGTTATGTCTTTCATTATTACTATCATAGCTGCATTCTGACGATTTGTTTTATTTTGCGGTCAATTCTTTCAGATAATCGAATCAAATAAGTTTTTTGTAGTACGTTTTGCATGTATCAGTTTCTTTATTTATGGCTTTCCGCAAGATTATGCAGCACAAATTTTTGAAGTAATTTTTTTAATTTATGTCGATGTATCGACTATGACTGACGATAAATAAGCTCTTGCTTTCTTCAAAGATTTGTTTTAGCTTCTAGTTATTTATTTGCTCACTTAAATATTCGCTTTGTTGAAGATTTTCATTCATTTCAAGTAAATTAATTAGTTTATTTTATAACTGGTAAAAAAATGAACTTTAATTTAATTAAAAAAAAACATACTTCAGAATATCCACTATCAAGAATTCCAGTCAATCTCGGTTCATGATTTCCTTAAATTGACCGAAAATGAAAACAAGACAGGATCATCCACTCTTCAATTCCAAAAATCCGGAAGATTGGGACCACCTCTGCTTTGGTCGAGTTATAAAACATGCATGCTTGACAACTGCTTGTATGTGGCTGGAGGAGTCAGACATTACTCATTAATTACGGAGGAAGTATGGGTTTACAAACCCGTCACGGCCATCTGGACAAAGGTTAATTTGAATTTTCTCAAAAATATTTTTAATACCCGGAAACTTTTGGAATTATGTGATAAATTAAAAAGATAAAATATTTAATAGGCCATCAATCTTGAATGGAAAACTTTGCTTCACATTTTTGCTATTCATAACAGCGTTAAATTTCAATCACATCTAGGTTCGTAATATGTACATTGCAAGGAAAGAATTTTATTTTGGTGAAATGGGTGGACTATTATATGCCGTTGGTGGCCGCACGCCAATTTTACTCACCCCATTTTCTGAAATATACAACCCTCGATACAATAAATGGGTCCTAACCGCCTTACAGCCTATTGAATTTTATAGATTGGCAGGTATGGTTAAAAACGTTTCAATAAATTTTTGTCAACAATTTATTTAGTTAAAATTTTTTAGTTAAAATGTTATTTTAACCGTAATTAAATGTTTGTTAATACCTGGTTTAAAAAGTATTTGACGATAACTCAACACACGTTATAAAATGAAACCACAGGTTGTGCGTGCAACGGCCTACTGTATTTGAGTGGCGGATTGACCGAGTCTGGTTCTTCAGACCTGGTATGGCGGTACAATCCTGGCTTAAACAATTGGACCGAGATGGCTCGAATGCTGACTAAACGATCAGACCACATTATGGCCTGCATAGACAACAAAATCTTCGTAATTGGCGGGTCAATATGTGATTTAGAGTTCTTCAATTGTTCTGATGTCATGGTTAGTATTTTTAACTTAATATAGATTATTGTTTTTTAACCTGTTTCTTTGCATGAAATATATTTTTTTACTTAACGGTAAAAAGTACCTTAACGGTACTTTGTAAAAATTAGTGTTTAACAATCAACAAGTTGTACTTTTTTAGTTTCATATTTCACTTTGAATTAGATTTTAAATAATTAAAAACTAATTAATTTAATTTTATAAAGTCGGGAGAGATGTACGATTGTGAGGCAAATCAGTGGACAAAATTGCTGACATTGAAGATGCCTGTCTTCGACAACGTCTTCCTCACAATTGACAACTGCATCTATATCATAGGAGAGGAATTAAACAGTGACAATGACTCCAGTAGCTTTTTCGTCCAGAAAATTAACTTGAGGAAGTATTTGGAAAAGATAACTAGGTCCAGACATGATGACAGCAACACTAACGATGCTGCCATCAATAACCATGATGATGGGTGCCAAATTTTCAGTTGCAACAACAGGTTGAGTTATTATTATTTTTTCGGCATTATGAAGAGGTCGACGTAAACTTTTGAATGACTTCTCCGGTACTGATGTGATGTTATTTATTTTGTTGTATATTTATCGTAGAAAAACATCTAAGCACTCTGACAAATATGTATATTAATATGAATGTAAATAAATAAACATATATTTATAAATATAATTATTTTTATATATATATTTATCTGTGTGTGTGTGTGTCCCGTTTTGAAAATCCAAATGTTGGCAAGCATGGTTTAAATATATGTCTATATGATAATTTTTCCAAATATCTGATGATGATGGTCATATTAAAAGATGGTGAGGGTTAAAACATAATTCACCTATAAATAAACTACAAAGACGTTGATTTCTTTGACGATAGATGTCGTATATTATATACTCTCACTGATTGCCATTCATTTAATTTTCGATGTAATTCGTTTGATTTTGTGTGGGTACATTTCTGCCAACGGTAATAAAATAGTTTATGTTTTATTTCTACAATGAAGCATTTGAAGCAGTTCAGGCGAGAAGATTTTTTTCTTTAAAATACTGGAAAAACAGCTTACAACTGAGCTAAATTCGTGCCAGCAAATTTAACATTTTAGTTTATGATTTATTTTTCAACAGGATTAAGAGCGTTTAGCCATTGTGAGGAATCATGGTTTATATGAAAATCAAATTTATATCTTTCCATCTAATGAATCACACAAATTATCAAGAAGATAGATATAACATTTAAAAGTTTAAAACTAATTACCATTTAACCAACTTTGCTCGACGAAATTGCATTAACGAATGTAAAGTTGTTAGTGGAAAATAAAATAATAATAATAATATTATGGTAGTTTAATTATTTTTACATGCATGCAAAGGTCAGACGCACACAAAGTATGGTGTCATTTCAACTTATTATAGATGCTTAGCTTGCACTTCGAACTTTTGTGTGCTACACACACGCATACACAGACAAACACACTCACATCTATGAATGTATATTGTATATATATACATATATACACGTACACACATTACTATATTATTATTAATATCTCATATACACTGTAATTTTGTTTTTCATAAAGACGTGAAAAAATTAATATTTGGAATGTGCGTGATAATACGCTTTACAACTCTTTTTTTCACTCTTTCTCCGTATCTTTCTCTCTCTCTTTCTCTCTCTCTTTCTTTCTCTCTCTCTCTCTCTCTCTCTCTCTCTCTGTTTCTTTCTGTTTTTACCATTGTAATGTCACAATATTCATTAAAAAGTAAATGTCTTTCACTCATTTGTATGTGTACATATATAAAAACTTTGGAAAAACAAGCAGACCTGATAGAAACATGTATGTATAGTTGTTTATAAACGCTTGGCAAACAATTTGTTCGTGTTGGTACACCTACGTATACAGAGACAATGTTTCATAATTTTACTTCTTATTTGGGTTAGGTATTTGAGGACCTCGTGTTTACGAGTTGTTAGCATGTTCGCCTCTTGCAACTGCGTTTGATATACTTTTAAAGTTAATTGTTGACGTTGTTTTGGCTGTTAAGAAAATAATTAATAATTTATAATTTATTAATAAATAATAATAATAAAAGTTTTTTCTACATTTTACTAATTTTTTATTTTATGTAACTTTGTGTTCATATAATTTAACAAGTAAAATAAACTGATTGGCAAATTGTCAAATAGATAAAATTAAAAAATAAAGCTTAATTCTGTAAAAACTCACAAAAATAATTCGGATCCTTTGAAAATATGTACAACGCGTGTAGATTAGCAACAAAGCCAGCACTGAACACGAGAGGGCGAATCTTGAATTTAAATTTCAAATTTCGCGCCAGCAACGAGTCGATTTTGACGACGCGGAACTTCAGCAGAACTTTACAAAACATCGACGTCTTCGTTGATCGTCACATTGGACCTAGCGATCGCGAGAGGTCAGAGATGTTGGATACGCTGAAGTTAAAAGTAATTTTTGAGATTTTTCGTTTTTACAAAATTAAAATTTTATAAACAAATGTAATTCTAATCGGTGCGGACAACATCAAGATAGTGATATCCGCGACAGATGAAATACGATGTAATGATGCAAACGCATTTAGATAAACGTTAAAGTTGTATAGTTCAATTCTTGTGCAATTAAGGTTAAAGTGGTATAGTTCAATTCTTAAATGCAATTCAATATGGCAAAATATCAGACACTTATCTGCTTTTTTATTCTATAATCAAAAAGAATAACATTAGAAACGTTTTCGTCCTTTCTTGTTTACTTGTTCATTGACAGTTTTCTTTACACTAAAGATAATTTTTATTTAGAATCTAGACGAGCTGATCAACAGGACCATCCCTCGTGATATTCTCTTCAAATTGGAAATGAAACTCGATGAACCTTTAAGTACGTTCACAAAATTAACTGTTAATAATAAAAAGTATAACTTATATTTTTAATTTATTTATATATATACTTGGATGTTCTTCATCTCTCTTGTGCCTTATCCTTTCAAGACATTGGCCACCATCTACCTCTAAAAAACCCGATCTGTAACACATTGCAGTAGTTGAAATGTAGTGATATTCAACAAGTGACAGAAGGACTTCAAGAATGTTGTTCGTTGTTGACCACGATCTCTTTCCCCTGCAATCTTTCCAGTGGTTGTTAGATTTTCCATTTTTTCCTTCCGCATGATGTGACCAAAAAACTTTAACTGCTCCGGTCGGATTATCTGTAGTAATTTCCTCTTTTCATAACCGGACCGAAGTATGAGAGGTCCAAGTAGTTTTCACGATTCTTCTCAAAAACCACATCTCAGCAGCGTTAATCGTTTTTCCATTTCAGAGCCGTAAGTTAGCACAGGAAAAAATGTTTATTTGTTACAACTGCATATCAGACAGTCTCAACCCACTATTTATATATACATATGTTCATATATTTTTAGTTATTCACTTAATGTGCACACTAACTCAGTGAATGCATTTGAAATAAACTGTTGTCACTCTTAAAAAATTGTTTGTTATCACAAATTCACATCTCATTAATATATTATCATAATTACTATCATTCAATTAATATTCAATCCTTAGAAGTATCAATTCAACATTACACACAAACATGTACACACTACACACAAACATGTACACACTACACACAAACATGTTCACACACACACACACACAAACAGCGCACGTGAATACGCGTTAATCACACACATCGTACGTGATTGGAAGGAATTACTTTGTATTCAAACCAGGCATCTGCAACAATAGAGCCAAGCGCCTTAACCATTACACCATTCCGCCACGCCAAAATAAATATTGTTATATTAATTTTTTTACAATTAAAACACATTCAACACAATTAGGCGAGAAGGAAATGCTGAAGAGAGCGTTGGAGATATCCCAAAAGAACGATATTTGGCGGACTTACATAGGAATGGGATTTTACAACTGCCACGTTCCTCCCGTAATCCAACGGAATCTGTTTGAAAATCCTGGATGGTGAGGATGAGTGTGTGAGTGAATGAATGAATGCAGGAATGAGCGAATGAATGAATTGATAGAGGAGTGATTAAATGAATGATTGAGTTGTTGAATGAATGAACAAAGAAATTAAGAACGTAAAATTAAATTAATATATTAACGAACGGATGAATGAATGAATAAAGAAACGAATTACTTTACGATTGAACGAACGAATAAGTAAATAACTAAAAAAAAATAAACAAATGAATGAACGAGAGAAAGAAAGAATAAATAAATGAATATTTTCTGATGATGATTTAATGAATGGGAGGCTGAATGAATGATTGAACGAACGAACGAACGAATAAACGAACGAACGAACGAACGAATGAATGAATGAATGAAAGGTTGTGTTGACTGTTGAAAGATGTTAGATATATTGTTTTATAATTTTGCACACTGAACTGAGCACTTGAAGTAAACTAAGAACATTATTTCCATTACAATTTAAAAGCCGACAAATTATTGTTATTATTATTAGTAGTAGTTGTAGTAAGTAGTTGTAGTAGTAGTGGTAGTAGTAGTAGTAGTTGTTGTTGTTTTGGTTGTTGTTGTGTTAATGAAGGAATGAACAAACGCTTGGATGTTCTGATTGATATATATGTTTGAGAATACAGTTGAAAGGTGAATTAGAATGGAAAAATATATATGAATGAATGAGTGAATGAATGATTGAACAGGCAAACAAATAAATGAATAGATAAACAATAAATAAATTAATGAAATTTGATCAAATGATGTCTAGGTGAAATTATTTTAATGAGCTTGTAAAAGGTTATTTAAAATATATATTAGTGAACCATGTTAATTAATTTGAACACTTGTAAACTAATCGCGATTTATACAACGACATGATGCACAATGAACAAATTAAGCCAACATGCCATGATACCTTGGTTGGTTTAAACAACACGCCAAAATACCATACGGATTTTGAACGACCTTTCGCATATATTAGAAATACGCATGCTTAAATAGCTAGAAGTACTTAATTTACAAATTGAAAATGAGACAGCTATATAGAAACAAAATATTTGAAGATCTTCAGACAAAATCTCTAGATCAAATGATACATTAACAATCATCACTCAAAGTACTCCAATTTAATTAGCGTTTATGCTATTTTCAATTAGTCCAAAATGGTAAAGCAAAAGTCCAAGTTATTATTAATCAAGAAACATAAAATAATTAGGATATTAATACTAGATCCAAGCAGTACTTCAAACAATCCTCAAACAACCAATATTTTCAGATAACGCAGGATAAAAATTTCAAGATACACACACAACATTAATTTTAGGGTCTATACAATAGAAATCTGGAAGAAAATCCGAAACAAACTTTCGGGTGATGATAATTTTAAGGTCTATACAATATAAATCAAGGAGAAAATCCGAAACAAATTTTCGGGTGTCCAAAATACAAATTCCCAGGTACAGCCAATACAATTTCCTATGCCTCCCAAATACAAATCTCCAGGTACACCCAGTACACCCCGTACCAGGCGGAGGTATCTCAGGGCCGGCTTGAAAGTTTGGTGAACTTCCAGACGATGATCTGCGACATGACTGGCATGGAAATTTCGAATGCTTCCCTGTTGGACGAAGGGACTGCTTGCGCTGAAGCTCTGTCTCTCTGTAACAGGTTGCAAAATTTGCAGTTTTTTGGTTTCGTTGGTAGGTAAGACAAGTATTTGTGTCAAATTTTAAGTTTTTCAACTGGTTCATTCGTGTGTAAGTAAAAAAAAGTTTCACAAATCAGCATGAAAGGGACACGGAAAAGAGTGCAACTCCTAATTAATGCATGTACCCAAACTATCAATCAACCCTGTTTATAAAAAAAAACCAAGCAATAGATCTTTAAACAAATCTTTTTAATGGTTTACATTCGTAGGAGAGAGTTTTGAGGCTAGCTTTGTCAGAACCACGAATTGAAAATTATTGACATTATTATTAAAAATTATTAGAATATTGACGTTCGAAACCACAAAGAACCATAATTGTATACCTAGTTTTAACCGTTAACGTTCCAAACCATACCAAACCATAATTCTATACCTTGTTTTAATCATTAACATAAACATCAAATCGTTCCATACTGAATCGTCTTCAAGGTTGAACAAGAGGAAGAAATTTCTCGTGGACTGCAGGTGCCATCCACAGAACATTGCCGTTGTTCGGACCAGAGCAGAGTACGAGTGGGATGGATGGGTCTATCTATTCTTCATACCACTGCCAAATTATTTTATTTATTTATTAAATTGCTTATTTTACTGAAGTATAGGTTTTGCTTTTTGATAAATTATGTTTTAAATTGATTGATAGAGTTTTTTTCATTAGTTTTTACGGCCGAATGTTTTTAATCTGCATTAAAGGAATTGGATATAAATGAATAAAAATAAATTTTGTTGAATGATGTTACAGGTTATTTTTCTTTATGAATTCACAGTCTATAAATTTTTTTCTTTTAATGTTACCAAGCTAAAATTTTATTTAGCCAACAATATATAACCAGCAAATTTCAAACTCTATAATACAAAATAATTTACCTGACAGAGCTCTCGGGTTAGAGATATCAGTAACAGATAGGGATGAGATGAATTTGAAGGATACGTCCATAAGTGGGATATTGCTGCAGTATCCGGATAGCCAAGGATACATTTATGACTTATCTCAACTGGTTCAGAAAGCTCATGCTAACAAGGTTAACAGATTGGATCAGTTTTCCTTCTCTTCATTTTATGCCTAAAAATTCAAACATTAACTCAATCCTGAAAAAACACTCAAACTCATTTTTTCTTTCGTTCTCGATTATCTTCATTCTGTTGTCTGGGAGTTATTACAATTTACCCCATCTTTTCATTCATCCGCAAAGTCTCTAGTAATCGTGGCCACGGATCTTTTGGCCTTGACCTTGCTGAAACCCCCGGGTGAATGTGGTGTGGACATCGCGGTGGGCACCAGTCAAAGATTTGGGGTCCCCCTCGGGTTTGGTGGGCCGCACGCCGCATTTTTTGCTACCAGGGAAGAATACAAAAGAGTCATTCCTGGTCGCATAGTTGGCATCAGCAGGTGGGTGGGTGGTTGATTAGGTAGATGATATATTGACTGGTTAGTTGACAAGTACAGAAATAAATAGTTGAAACCGTTTATTGAAAAGTAGACTAGATGAATAAGATGAAAGTAACAATCATTTTTATTTCAAATTACAATTAGTCAATCATTCAATCAATCAACAACTATCAATCAACAACTATTCAATCATTCATCCAACGAATCAACCAACCAACCAATCAACCAACAAACCAACCAGCCAACCAAACAACCAACCAAGAAGCCAACCAACAAACCAACCAACTAACCAACCAATCAACCAATCAATCAACAAATTATTCAACCAATCAACCAACCAACAACCAATCAGAGACGCCCAGGGCAGCCAGAGTTACAGGCTGGCCCTTCAGACCAGGGAACAGCATATCAGAAGGGACAAAGCTACCAGCAACATATGCACTGCGCAAGTTCAACTGGCCAATTAATTAAATTTTTATTCAAGAATTGATTTTAAAATATATATATATATATATATATATATATATATATTATATATATATATATTATATATATATATATATATAACTTTTTAATTTATTTAACCTATTCTTTTTTCAAGGTAATCGTTTATTTTAACATAACTGTGATCTGTTCATATATCAATAAAACATTTTGTTCATATTTTTGTTAGCTAATTTAGCAAAAAAAAATTCTAAATATAGGATATATCAATCAGTTAATTCAATTAATTAAATAACTAATTAGTCAATCAATCAATTAACAATTCAAATTAGTTAACTAATTTAGATAAAGATTAAATTAATTAAATTAAATTAATTAATTGGAAGGCATTGCTGGCAAACATGTCCGCAATGTACGCTGTTTTCCATGGCCCGGAGAGGTTGAGAGGGATCGGAAAAAGGGTAAATCAAGCTACTACATTGCTTGCTCGAGGTCATTTTTCATTCGTTCGTCTATTTATTCGTTCATTCATTCATTTATTCATTCATTCATTCATTCATTTCTTCAATCACCCATTCATTAATTTGTCCATTCATTCAACCCATTCATCAATTTATTTATCCACTTTTCGCCCATCCATCAATCAATCAATCCATCCATCCATCCGTCCATCCGGAATGATAATAAAACAGGATTAGAAGATGCCGGTCACAGAATCCTCAACAGCCCTCTCTTTTTTGACACTCTCACCGTCAAATTATCCGGAGAGAGAGAGATAGAGGAGATAAGAAAGAGAGCGAATGATAAAAAGATAAATTTAAGATACTATGACGGTGAAGACAATGATACAAAGGTTTTCATTGTTTGGTCCTTCTCTTTGTTGTCATTCGTTGTAATTAAATTATTATGATTCATCTGGGATTCTTGGATTCATTATGCGGTGGAATGGCTGGCGCACTCTTAAAGCGACCTGGATCGAACGCAAGCAAATCCTTATCGTAAAAATTTTTTATTTGTGTTTTTGCTTATTTGTGACATAGGCAGTGGTTTTTTTAAAAAAAAACAATTTTAAGAAAAGGACGCTATATAAATGAGGATATCCTAAACTTCATTCCATGTCCGATTATTTTAAGTTATAACAGCTACAAAGGATTATTTTTTACTATTATGACAATTTTATTTTCATTAGCTTTACGAGGTTAAAAATAACTCATACATCTCAGTCAGCCAATAAAGTAATGTCATTAACATACGTCATCGTCAGGTCGGCCTGTCATTGGACGAGACGACAACCGATGATGACGTCAACGATCTTTTGTTCATTTTTGGAAGTAGGAAAAAAATTGTTAGTCTGTTTTTTTTTTAATTTTGTAATCTCAAATTTTTAAAACTTAATTTTTGTAGTTTGTTACTTTTATTTGGTTCGCTCTTCATTATTTGGAGAAAGCTGTAATGCTTATGTTTTTGAAATTTTACAAAAGATTACTTTTTAATGCAGGTAGCGCAATCGTTTGTTTAATAAAATCCACAATGACAAGATTCTTCCAAATATTTGAGTACAGATTTGAGTTAATTGACAAACGCCATTCAATCAATCTTATTAAACATTCAGTCATTTAACTAATCAATCAGCTAACTTGATGAAACCAATCAACCACCATCAATCAATCATTTCAGGCCGATCTATCATCCAGAAGTCAAACTTCGCCCCAAAATGATTTCAGCCTATCGAATTCGAAGCTTAAGAGGACTAGCCAATATCTGACTCATCCTGTATTTAACAGGTCGAGCAAATGTTATATTAGTTTAATTAGTAATTTAAATTAATTTTTATAAGTAAGTACAACTCTTACTACTAATGTTTACAATGGTGCAATTTCCATTTGATGTGTCTTGCTACTACAACAGCGTTTGTTATTCATACCAACTGACATGTTGCATCTATGTGAAAACATGTTTTTTTTGGATAAAATACCAATTTTAAAATCAAATTTCAATTTTGAAATCAAGTTTCAATTTTAAAATCAAATTTCAATTTTAAAATCAAGTTTCAATTTTGAAATCAAGTTTCAATTTTAAAATCAAGTTTCAATTTTAAAATCAAATTTCAATTTTAAAATCAAGTTTCAATTTTGAAATCAAGTTTCAATTTTAAAATCAAGTTTCAATTTTAAAATCATGTTTCAACTTTAAAACGAACGATTTTTTTAACGTTAAACGAACTGAAACATCGGGAAACCTCATATCCCATTGTAAAAACCTTATGGCGAAGGTTCTGTTTTCCTTGATATCGACATTTTGGATATCTTAATCTCAACATTTTAGATACCTTTATCTCAACATTTTAGATACCTTTATCTCAACATTTTAGATACTTTTATCTCAACATTTTAGATACTTTTATCTCAACATTTTAGATACGTTAATCTCGTCATCTCACACTTCCTTCACAAAAAGTTACCATTCAGAAACGCGCATGATGCGGTATTTGAAAGAGCTGGAGAACAGAGATATCTCCCTCACTCACTCCATGATCTCTCTCGGCTCCTGCACTATGAAACTCAACAGTGCCTCGGAGATGATGGTGAGAAGTTGGTGGGAGGTAGAGAGGGGATTGTCTGTTGATGTTGTCGGCTTTTTTTATTTAAATTTATTTATAATTGTTATTGGCATTCATAAAATGGATTGAATGTTTTCTACTTGTTGTTTTTAATCAATTTATAAATTTTGCGTTTTTTATTTTGAAAATTTTATTCAACTGCTCTTTAACTCGCTCTATCCATCCGTAATTAATTTATTTAATTTATAATTCATTCATTCATTCAATCATTCATTCATTCATCCATTCATTCATCCATTCACCCCTCCACATTAGCCATGCTCCATGGAGGGCTTCAGCAGCATCCACCCCTTTGTTCCCCCTACACAAACCCTGGGTTACAAACAACTGTTCGGTGAGCTAGATAGGGATTTGTGCGAACTCACGGGGTTCCACAAATTTTCATTTCAGTCAAATAGGTCAGCTGATTAATTGAATGAAAGAATGAATAAATTGATTAATGAATGGATGGATGGATGAATGAATGATTGGATGAATGAATGAATGGATGAATGAATGAATGAATGAGTGAGTGAATTAATAAATGAATGAATGAATTAACGAACGAATGAACAAACGAATGAACGAACGAACGAATGAATGAATAAACTAATGAACGACAAAAGGAATAAGTGATTAAGTAAATGGCTAATGGGTGCAATGAATGAATATACATTCCGTCATAATAATTATCATCATTATCATCATGATTATTGTCATCACAATCATCATCATCATCACAATCATCATCATCATCACAATCATCATCATCACACTCGTATTCATCATCATCACCATCCAGCGGAGCTCAAGGCGAATACTCTGGGCTGATGACAATTATGGCTTATTTGAAGTCAATCGATCAATCACATAGATCAGTCAGTTGAGTTCATAACTATTTATGAATGAATGAATGAATGAATGAATGAATAAATGAATGAATGAATGAATGAATGAATGAATGAATGAATGAATGAATGAATGAATGAATGAATGAATGAATGAATGAATGAATGAATGAATGAATGAATGAATGAATGAATGAATGAATGGATGGAAGAATTAATAAATTAATGGATGGTTGGAAGGATGAATTATTGGCTAGATAGATGGATGAATGAATGAATGAATGAATGAATGAAAAAATGGATGAACGAACGAATTAATGAATAAACAAATACATTAAATGATAATAAAGATAGAAACCTAGAAGTGAAATTCTAAATAAATTTCTCCAACTCCAAACTTGGAAAGGTCTGCCTAATTCCGGAATCAGCTCACGGGACGAATCCGGCCAGTGCCCACCTGACTGGGATGAAGATTGAAGTCCTGAGAGTCTTGAAGAATGGTGACGTGGATTTGTCCGATCTGTCCAATAAGGTTGCAGGGATTTTGTTATTCTGATGTCTGTTTGGGTTTGTGGCACTGCACCCGGGATTTTACTTGCAAGTGTGTGTGTGTGTGTGTGTATTTGTGTGTATGTGTGTTTTTGTTTGGAAATGTTTATAGTTTCATGTGTGTGCGTCTTCGTTGGTGTGTGCGCGTGTGTATTGTATGTGTGTGTGTGTGTGCATGTTTCCGGGTTAAATGTAAATATTTTTTTTTTATATTCTCAGTCCAGTGTTCTTTATATTATCATAAATCTGTATGTTTGTGTGTACGGTACACCTCCAGTGGTTGAACACCGTTTTAAGTTTTAAAAACATTTGCCAAAAATAATTTTGTAGGTGGAAAAAAATAAAGATCGATTAGCAGCGCTGATGATCACATATCCTTCTACTCATGGCGTCTTTGATGATAGCATCAGGTCAGAGCTACTCTAATGTTATTACTGCTGCTGGCCACTTGAATGTCGAAACATACAACACACAAACACATGAACATACAAACACATGAACACACAAACACATAAAAATACAAACACATGAACATACAAACGCATGAACATGCAAACACAAACACATGAACATACAAACACATTGCAGGGAGATATGCGAGATTATCCATCATAACGGAGGGCAGGTATATTTAGACGGGGCTAACCTCAATGCACAGGTTACTTGCTGAAAATTATGGGTGAAAATATTAATGAAATAGTTATCTATAATCTATTATTATTTATATAATATACCATAACGTAGGATCTGTTTGGCAATGCAGTGTAATGACATTTTTAGTCTCTCTCTCCTCTCTCTCTCTCCTTTCTCTCTCTCTTTCTCTCTCTTTCTACTATTTTTCCTATCTTTCATTTCTTACCTCTCTTTCTCTTTCTTTCTTTCACTACTTTCTTTCGTTCTTTTTTTTTTCCTCTCTTTTTGAATTATCTATCCATCCATCACTAACAGGTAGGCCTGTGCAGGCCAGCGGACTACGGGGCTGATGTGGCCCACGTAAACCTCCACAAGACATTCTGCATTCCTCATGGGGGCGGAGGGCCCGGAATGGGCCCCATCGGAGTGTTGGTGCCTTTTTTCTGACCTCTCTTTATTTAACCATTAAATTATTTCTGTTTGAAACGCACAAAAATCGCCATTCAAACGAGATAAATTTACGTGCATTTCAAATTCAATTTTCAATTCCCAATCCCGAATTCTGCTTCAGAAAGAAACACTTAGTCCCATTCCTGCCCTGCCATCCGGTGGTACAAATTGACGACACGGATCGTTCCATTTCTTTCGGCAGTGTAGGTTCCACCCCTTACGGATCCAGTCTCATCCTCCCGATATCCTGGGCCTACGTCAAGATGATGGGCGGGAAAAATTTAAAGATGGCGTCGCAGGTGGCCATCTTGAATGCGAACTACATGGTGGCCAGGCTGAAGGGGCATTACAAAATTCTCTTCACCAATAAAAATGGTTCGATAAATTTATGGGAAGTTTGGCTGATCGTCTGATCTACATTGTATTTTTTGTTAGCTTCATTTAGAAAATTTAATTGTATACGTGCAATTTTTATTTCATAATATTTATACAGATTAAATAAAGGTTAAAATATTATATATATATATATATATATATATATTTATTTATTTATTTATTTATTTGAATCGAAGTCATCAGCAATTGTAGGTTAAAAGATATAATAATAATTTTATTAAATAAAATAAATTTGCGAGAGACTATGGAATTCTGTCATTTTAGTTATCTAACGAACCCTACATAACAAAAAATAAATTTGTTTAAACTCTAAAAAAACAAAACAACATCGTATCACATACCAGAAATTGAAATTGAGGCACTAAATTATATTGTTATAATTTATTATAATTTATTAATATTATTACGATTTAAATTATTATAATTTATTAATATTATTACGATTTAAATTATTATAATTTTTCTTACTACAGGTTATTGCGCCCACGAGTTCATCTTGGACTGCAGAGACTTCAAAAACACAACAGGAATTGAAGTGGTTGACATTGCTAAGAGGCTTCAAGATTACGGTTAGTCGCGGTGGTCTAGTGGTTAAGATCGCCTGCGACTGTTCCCGGCTACGTACAGTGACCGTATTCAAATGCGACAGTATGATCCCAGTGACCGTATTCAAATGCGTCTGTTTGTGGCGTGTTGTTATCTCTTCGAACCTAAGAAGGGTGTAATAGTCCTTTAACCTTTTACTTTTTAGGAAACTTAAATATTAATGAATAACATAGTTGTATCGTCAACATAATATCAATATATATATATAGATATATATATATATATATAGATATATATATATATACATATAGATATATATATATATATATATAGATATATATATATATATACATATATATATATATATATATATATACAGATATACCAAAAATACAATAACGACAAAATACCGACATAATTTCGACATAATACCGACTCATTATCGACATAATACCAATTCAATGCCGACATAATTTCGACATAATACCGACAAAATACCGACTCAATATCGACATAATACCGACACAATATCGATATAATATCGACACGATATCGTCAAGGTTTCCATTCTCCAACCATGTCATTCCCTGTGTCTGGCTGTTTGATGATTGAGCCCACTGAGTCCGAAGATAAGGAGGAGTTAGATAAGTTGTGCCATGCACTGATCGGTTGGTTGTTGGTTCGTTCGTTTTTTGATTAGTTGGCTGGCTGGCTGGCTAGCTGGTCGGTTGGTATTTTTTAGTTACCTTCTGTATCAATTCTAATATAAATATGTAAAAAAAACATGATATTTAAATCGCCTCTTTAAATTTCATCACTCTCACACGTGTAAGAAATCAGAAGAGAGATAGGAATGATTGAGAGAGGAGAGATGGACAAGACGACAAATCCACTCAAAGTATATTTGATAATTCATTTGTTAAATCAGGCTTCAGTAAACACACATAATAACATACAAACGTCCAAGTCCTAAATACATTGTATATAAAATTTAAAAAGAATTTTATTTCATCTCCACCATCTAGATGTCGCCTCACACTGTTTCAGCAGTGACGTCTGACGCTTGGAGTCGTCCGTACAGCAGATGGCAGGCCGCTTTTCCTTTGGTTTGTATGTCGGTTTTGATGTTTTGTATTTTTCTTTTATTTCGAGTGGCCCAGAGTATATTTACAGTTTGTTTGATTGATTGATTAATTGACTGATTAGTTTGATTTATTTTTTGATTAATTGGTAAGTTAATTAGTTAACTGGTTGGTCGGTTGGATGGTTGGTTGGTCGGTTGATGGGTTTGTTGATTGGTTGGTTGCTTTATAATAAAGCAGTTTACGTGTTGGTTGTGAATGGACTTTTGGGCCATCCGGTATAATATATACAGGTTTACATAAATTTGTGCACTTTTTGTATACTATGTTAATATATGTAACAGTGACTGTGTGTATATATTTTGTGACACACGGCACTGCATACGAAGAACCACACATTCACACACATACACACACTCTCCCAAACTCACACACACACACACACACACAAACATACACACACGCAACAAAATCAGAACTTTGTAAGCCCTACGAAAAAATTCTGGCCCAGCATAGGCCGCATTGATGACGCATATGGCGACCAACACTTCCACTGCCAGTGTCCGCCCATCTCAGCCTACACCGAAGAGAAAGAGGAAAGTAACAGGAATTAATTGGTCTCTACAAAAGGGCCTGGTCCACTAGTGTTGATGAGTTAATTTATGCAAATGTTATGCAAATTTGTTAATTTATGCAAATGTTTGTACATAGATGCCAATGTTCTTGAAATTTTCGCAAATGTAAACGATTTTTTGTTTTGATCTATTGCTTTTTAAGATTCGTTCGTGATCACGTTCGATTGTAAATTATTATTTAGTTAATTGTGATCCGGACACTGCGGATCACCGGCCATGAATCACGCTTAGTCAGACAGACAGACAAAAAGACCTAGACATAGACAAACTGACAAAGAGACATAGACAGACAGATAAAAAGACCTAGATGTGGACAGACGGATAGAGAATATGACGAAAGCTAACTGACAGTATAATTATTAGACAATCATAAGCCTCATTACATTTTGCTATTGATTTTATGAACTCAACCAATCAGCAGCCCAAATGAATTTTAATGAATATTTGACTCCTATTCAGTTAATTAATTAAAATTACGAATGAACGTAGCGAACCTAAGGATACATTTTATAGCAATAATTGAAATGGCAATAAGAATAATAAGTTGATCAAACTTTTGAAATGTTTATTCAACTAATTAGTAACTTAATTATCTTTCTTTCTTTCTTTCTCGTGCCTTATCCTTTCAGGACATTGGCGACCATCGACCTCCACAAAACCCGATCTTTAACACCTTGTAAGAATTGAAATATAGTGATACTCAACAAATGACACAAGGACTTCACGAGTGTTGTTCGATGTAGACCGCGATCTCTTTTCCCTGCAATCTTTCCAGTAGTTGTTAGATTTTCCATTTTTTCCTTCCGCATGATGTGACCAAAAAACTTTAACTGCTCCCGTCGGATTATCAGTAGTAATTTCCTCTTTTCATAACCGGACTGAAGTATGAGAGGTCCAAGTAGTTTTTATGATTCTTCTCAAAAACCACATCTCAGCAGCGAAAACCATCGGCAAACACAAACTTAACTATAATTAAACTTAAAATTATTATTAAATAATTGTTAATATTATTAACTTATTATTTAATTATTATTTAATTGATTTTAATGAAGCAGTAAATAAACTTAGATAAACAAACAGATGATGGTGATGCATGTAATTCATTCATTTATTCGTTCGTTTATCCATTTTAAAATTAAAAAATAATTTTATCAATTGCCCTTTGTTCATTCATTTAGTGATAATAGTAATAATGGTAATAATAATAATGGGAAGAATAATAAGAAAACAATATCATTTTCAGTATATTTTAATTATTAATTAATTGATCAATTAATTAAACGAGGGGTGGGCAAACTATTTTATGCGACCTTGTTCGCCAAAATAGGTCGTTAGCCAGGCACTATGACCAAAGAAAAAGGAGCCACAAATCTTGAAAAAATTCTCCACCGGGTCGAAAAAATTTGCTATTCAAGTACATATGCGGCCCTTCAAAGGTAAAACAGTTCTCAATGCGGCCCTTGTAGCAAAAAGTTTGCCCACCCCTGAATTAAACAATTCAAATTCTTCAATTAATTGTAGTAATGTACAATATAGCCCAGTAGGTGTAGTTTATTTAGTTTATTCATTCACTCTTATATCAGTTAGTATCATTTTAGATCGTGATAAACATATATATGTACATTTAAGTATGTGTGTGTTGGTATGTGTGTGTGTTTGTTTTTGTGTGTGTGTGTTGGTATGTGTGTTGGCATGCGTGTATGTGTGTGTACCAGCAAGCACTTAATTACTAAATTATTCATACAATAAGTCAATCATGAAACATGAAAAAACCTATCATCATCATCATCATCATTCACAATTTTCTAAAAATAATAAAACATATTATAAATAATAATAATTATAATTATTCTAAATTACATTAAATAATAAATGTGAATAAATCACACCAGATAAATAAATGCATTTTCACAAATAAGGCTTTGTATAAGATTGAGAGAGGTTACTTCAATTTCGAAACACGTATTTTCAACTATTATTTTCATCATCATCATCCTCATCATCATCATCAATAACATCACCATCATCATCACTACAATCATCATTACCAATAACCCATAAAGGTTAAACAATAACCCATAAAGGTTAAACAACTATACAATTTCACAACAATAATAATAACATCATATAATAATTACAAAAAACTTTCCCGAAATCGTTCTAAAAAACGATTTCTCACCAGGTTCAAAACTATCAAGCTAATTAAATATGACGTCATTAATTACCATTATTATCATTCTTATTATTACATACGCACAACATTACACCGGCGATATTTATCATTTCAGTGACGTCATAACATCGCATCACGTGAAACTACATCAGATCATAAGTATAATCACATCTCTGTTTAGTTTATACCTACCTTACCTTTGTCTTCACAAAACAAAATTCTCAACCGCCCCTTAATTACCGACTCTCTTATAAAATTGATTTTCAGAAATGCTGTTAACACACACACACACACACACACACACACACAAAACGTCATTGTTAATGATGGCATAGGATCGTTCCTGTCACAGTCCGAATACTGAAAGAGCTAAACTTTAACATAGCAGCAATCACATTAGTTACATTATCTAATACTTTAAATAGTGTAATATTATTAATTAATTACTAATTAATCAATTAATTAATGCCGATAATATATTATAATAGACGAATATAAATAAATAATATTATTGTTGCAGTTGTTAGGTGTAAAAGTCATAAATTTCGTACCGCTAATTCAAATGACACTGAAGACAACAAGAAATGAAACAAGCACATCACATGACCCTTGAAGACATTAAAAACAACAACAAATACAACATTAAAAACAACAACAACAAATACAACATTAAAAACAACAAATACAACATTAAAAACAACAACAAATACAACATTAAAAACAACAATATCATTTGACGTCATTAATGTAATTGGATAGTTAATGTAACTAGATAACTAATGTAATGTAATTCAACTGTACTATTACAACATGTGTTTTGTTCACATCACGTGTTTGTTTGTTATTGTCTATTCGTTCTTTGCTCATTTTGATTGATATAATGTTGTATGCAAAGAGATGTTTGGTTGGTTTAAAAAAAGTTTCCCACATTATTATCAACTGAATTATCAATCGATTAATTAATTAATTAATCAATAAACCAATCAATTAATCAACCATTCATTTCAACGATCGATCAATCAATCAATCATTCAAACGATCAACCAATCAAATAAACGATCCATCAATCATCAACCAATCATTGATTCAATGAATTATTAAACTAATTCACCAGTCCAATTCATCAATAATAGACAGATGATGTTTCACAAAAAATAAAGAAGTAAAACACAATATGGTGGTAAAACTGCGAAAGATTTCTAAAAAAAAAAATACTAAACAAAAAACTTGATGTAATAAAGATTAACAGACCAAAGAAAAAACATTATTTAATGTAATATTAATAATATAATAATATTATCTCCAAGCAAGAACTCCGATCTTTCTAATCAATTGTCACGGAATATGTAATAAAATTACCCAAACAAAACACACATGTACGCATATATACGTATATATATACATATATTTATATGTATACACCTACCAACATACATATATACACATACACGGGTCATAAATTTGTCCACCAGCTATCGATGGTACGATCAGCAAGGGGGCAAGAGGTACGTGACGTCATCAACCCCTTTTTCAGATTATTGACGTTACGTACCCCTACTGACCGACCCTATTTGTCCTAGCGGGTCGACAAACTTCAGCCCCCATACATACTCACGTGCTTGTGGGTACAAATCAATATACACCAATGCAAACACACATACAAATATATATACATATATATATATGCTATAATATATACTATACACATATGAATGTATGCACGTACGTAGGTGTGTGCGTGCATACATACATACACGCCCGTCATTGCTGCAGTCTGTTTTTTATTCAGTTTTCCATTGCATATGTAATAAGTTAACTAGAAAAATTAACATCATTCATTCATTCATTTCTCTTTTTCTTTCACCCGCTCCCAACCTCTCTTTCTCTCTCTTTCTATTGAACTGAATGAATGAATGAATGAGAATCAAGTACAACAACAAAATTGAGTTACTGAATGATAACAAAAGGACAGATTTACATATTCATAAGACATTTACATACTCATAAGACAATTATTTATTTGTACACCAACAATGAAGATTAGGAATTTGGAATCAAAGCATCATATGACACGCAAACAGATAAGGATAGATAGATAGATAAATAGATAGATAGATAGATAGACAGATAGAGAAATATATTCACATAGATATCAGATGAAGAAGTCGATCAATAAATAAAAAATGTACAATAGCATAACTATCACATTACTGGACTATGGTCCTCTTCAAACGAAACCCCCTGGTACCATCAGGTCCTCTAGGCATCCTTATCAGCCCTTCTGTGAATTTCTTGTGCGAAAATTCAGTTTTCTGTTCCTCCTTGGTAGCGGTGTTGGTGGTTGCGGCAGCAGATAAATAGTGTTCACTGCTACCAGTCAAGCCAGCAGTAACTACAGTTGTTATGCTGGCACTTGCACTTCCACCACCACCACTACCACCTACTTGAAGTTTTTTCTGAAGCCACCTGCCAGGACTGGATGAGAGAGGGCCGAAGGAACTTGACCTCAAACGAGTTCCATCTTCGAGTTCGTAGGTCAGGGGTGATTTTGCCAGCCCTCCGTGCCTGGTTGCAGGAATGAGATGTTGTGGTTGACTGTGCTGATGAGCTCCCGATTTTGTGGGACTGCAACCGAATGATTTGCTGTAGTTGATGTTCTGCCTTGGAGAGGTGGGGATTGGGATGCCACCCCGATCCGGTTGAACTTGAGTGCCAGTGGTGGTCTTGTCAAGGTCGGAACCACTACTAGATATCGTCGTTTGAAGTTCAGCAATCCGGTGAGCTGCTGCCTGCTGGTCCTTCTTCTTCGATTTCTTCTTCTTCTTTTGAGGTTTCACAGGATCGCCTGACGAGGATTTGAAATTTATTGAGTGACAGTTGACATTTGTCAATGAGAATTTAAAAAATAACAAAAAAAGAAAGATTGTTAAAATTTTGCATTCATTCAAAAACATTAAAACATAGTTACCTAGATTTTGCTTATTTTCTTTTTCTTTACTCTCTGGCTTATTTTTTGCTGGCTTCATCAGAACATCGACCTTCATTCCTCTCCTCCAATCAGACGTGTTCGTGAGTACCTTGCTCGCCATGCCGGCCGACTCGATGTTGTCATATTCGACGATGGCGAATGGCAGGTGGTAGGTTCGGTTCTTGTTCAAAATGGTCTTCAGCCATGGCGGGAAGTTGTCGTCTGTGAAGACGCTGACCTGAATGTATAAAAATTACTACAGATTCACTCATTATTAAAAAATGTAACATTCTTTCCTTTAAAAATATTCATAAGCAATTTACATTTGCTGCTTAGTTAGTTAAAATAAAACTTTTTTTGAACCAATTAAAGTAAATGAATGAAACAATGTAAATAGAATTTAATGTTAATCAAATGATGAAGGACTATCAATCGTCATCCTCACCCTAAGAACTTTGCCACACTTCTCGAACGACCTCTTCAGCTCCTCAACTGACGTGGACAAAACTGGAGTGGCAATGACGGATTTTGAACAATCTTCAGCCGACATCTTGTCAGATGTCCTCGGCAGTGGATCAATCCTCTTGACTTTATTTTTATTTTCACTAACTTGCAATTTTTTCGACGAGTGTTCTAATGCATAGGCTACGACTCTATGGTCGTTTGTCAACCTCTTCATTTTATGAAAAGATGAAATGACCTTCAAACTAACAAACCCCTGTTTATTCCTCTTTATGTGCTTCATCAGATAATCATCCTTAACAATGTTCTCATCAGAAAAATAATACTCCACCTGTTGAACTATTTTATTGATTAGCTCTTGAGAGGGAATTGAAAACTCCTGAACAGTCACCTCGGGGGCTGCCTTGGTACCGTCCTCTAGACCCTCGAACTCCTGATCCGGTTGAGCAATTATTATGACATCGTTCGACGCGCTGCAGTCGTCGTCATTCTGCCTCTGCAGTTCGCCGTTGTTGTCCTCCTCCTCCTCCTCCGCCGACCAACTCGCGTCGTCGTCGTCGTTGGTCGCGTGAGCCGAGTCGTCGTGAACGCTGGAGGACAGTGAAGTGTCGGCCATCTGTCGGCTAGGAGTAGGAATGGTGTCGATAGGACCATCGGTGTGGTAAACGGAGAAATCCTCACTTGCCACTGATTTATCGTTCAGAGTCGATTGCTCGAAATTATTATCTCCACTCATCTCGACTTTGAAACGGAAAACAAAATTAGTGAAAATGAAACTCCTTTCGCCAATCGAGACGGGACTGTCCGTGCAAATCGCAGCGACGGCGAGTGAACTGCGATTCGATTTAATCCTACCAACAGCAGCGCATATCTACAAATGCAACGACAATAAAACATAGAACTTTTATTTTAAGTCATATCAATTTTTCTGACGGCATTCCATTCTATTCCATGTATATATGATCTGTATACAAATATTGAAATTAATATTAATAATATAAAAATGTTATGATTCAATTAGAACAATTCTTTTCACACCAACCTCAGACCAAGTTTTCCTTCAATTTAGGTGCACTCTTTCATGATTCTGGTCATATGTTAAGAGGACAGACTGAATGGAAATCTAGATGCTTTTTGTAGACAGGATCATCATCGCTGTCTTTGGATTTGAAGCATTTAAGAAGTTATTATTTTTCAATCTAATGTTGTAATTGTTGAAATTAAAATGTTTTTCTCATGTAAGTTATATTTATGAAGTCGTATGAAATTATTAGGATATTATTTGGTTATCAAACATATGTTAACGTTATTTTAAATTGTTTTTTTTAGCTGATTTAAAGCAATATGTTTTATTAATTTTGACTCAATCGTAATATGTGCACTCGCGCTTTCAAAATACCTTCAAAATGATATTTAATTATTTTCTAAAAAATAAAAATTAAGGTTTAATTTAGATTTAAATGTTGGATTTAGAAAATACATAAATGAAATGAAATTGTCAATTATTTGTGATAATAATTGATTTATAAATTTTCAAAATAAAAAATAATATCTCAGATTGTCATTTTTTAAAAAACTCCGTTAATTTTGTAGGTGTTTAAGTCCGTTGGAATGGTCGATTTGCGCTATATAAATAATCTCAATTAATTATTATTATCTTGATTATTTGTTATCTTTGTGCATTCTGTGACTTGTTAACATTCAAATAAACGTTTTAACGAATCTGTGTTTGAATTGAAACAGTGTGTATCTACCAGAAATCTTAAGCCATATGGAACATCGATAACTTGACCATAGTGCAAGTGACAATAACAGTAGTTTGCTATACTAATTTATGTAATTAATTAATTATTAATCTATATTATAAATCCTATTTTGCAATGATTTTATAAATTCTAAACATTTTTAATGTATTTTGTTTACAATGTGACGATGAATTTTGTCTAAAAAGTAGGCATGTCCCTAAGTATTAAATTGGTGTCTGAGAGTTGAAATTTATATAAATATTACCCACTGAATATTTTCTGTAGTATATTTATAAGTCAAAACGTTAACAAAAACGTGCAGGTGAGTAACAACGTGATATCCTAAAAAAAATATCCGCTCTCAACCAGATAACAAAAGCTGTTATTACCAAATGTAACAAATTTCAATGTCTGAACTTGTGGCTGGCTCGAGGTGGTTATTCATGTGAGTAAGTTATAAAATGATAAAAAGATATTAAAAAAGAAGAAAATTTTAACAAATATAGTTCTTTTAATAAATATGCGTTAAAACTTTTTTGATTTAAAAATTTTTTTCAAGCATCCATCCCTCTGCGGACCGTCGTCACAATCATCCTCACACCTCGGCATATATTTAACATTTAATAATTTATTTTCTTCATTCTCACATCCTCTCACACCTCCAGCGTACAGAACGGTCTTGTATCCGTCGGTCGATACGTAAGTAGCGGTCAGTGAGTTCAGATGACTGACAGTTTTTGTCATTTCAATGTCTCGTCTCGTAAAATCTCTCCCATTAACATCGTCCGAATCGCCGTTGCGACAGCTGACGATGATTATAGCGGTCAGCAGAACAGCCGCCAAAAACGCTGTAACAACGCAGATGACAACAACCCATGATGCCGTGCTTTCGTTCAGAGACAAACCGTTAAAATACCGATATCCTCCGCCCCAATCAGAGCTTGTGTAGAATTCTAAACTTTCTGGAGCGTTGTCGTCACCCAGGACTCGTTTCACGATAACGACTTTTATGATCGTTGTTGTGTTTAGTGAAACATCAGTTCCGGAATCACTGGCGAGAATTAGCAATGCAAATGTACGATTCCTGATCGTATCCGATATACCCGGCAAGGTTGGAACGAAAAAATCGGTATTGGATGATAACCGACCGGTTGCCGGGTCGATAATGAATAACGATTCGTTATTTCGTAGTTCTTCTTCAGATTTTTGCACTTCGTGTTCGTTTTGTTGTTTTGTTATATTCTGCAGTTTTAAACTAGTAGCATTTAGAGATATCGAATCAATTTTATTTTCATTCATCGATTTATTCAGAAACAATTCAGTAACTTGAACGACAAAATATCTGACATCTCCATTCAAATCGAGATCTGCATCGACTGCGGTTAACGAGGCTATCGTCCTGCCGGTTAATAACGGTTCGGGTAGGATAATCGTAGCCGTGGAAGTGGGTGGGTAGATGAATTTTGGTGGATTGTCGTTCATGTCATTCACCATGACAACAACTGTGGTGGATGACGTTAATGTAATGTCATTGCTGTCGACAGCAGCTACTATGATGACGTGTTTGTCGGCAAGTTCTCTATCCAGAAGTGTTCTTGTTGTTATGAGACCGGTTGATTTGTCGATTTTAAATTTAGGGAGATATTTTGGAGTCCAAGTTACATTTTTTGAACGTTGTGAAGAATGCAAATTTTGCTGTTGATGATTTTTAAGTTCTCGGTCACTTTTTATGTTTTGATTTTTAACGAATTTTGAAAGTGAATTGATGGCAATTGTCTTTTTCAGTGGTTCGTTTAGGAAACTGTTCGAAGCCTCGTAGGCATCGTCGTAGCTGTCGTTGTTTTCTTCGTCGTCGCTGCCGAAAAATTGTTCATCATTTTTTTCACCAATCTTTTCGCCATTTAAATTTCCATCATAGTCGTCCACATCATAGTCGTACTTTTTGCCGTCGCACTCGAGTATAGAAAAAAAAAATTTGTTGAACAATTCTGAATCGGCATCAAGGGCGCTGACATAACCTACTTCCGATTCCGGTGGAAGGTTTTCTGAGATTTGAAATTGAAAGGTAGGCACCGTAAAAATGGGTGGGTGATCGTTAGCGTCTTGGACCTCCACGACGACTGTTGCTGTGGCCGAAAGTGCTGGAGTGCCATTGTCCTTGGCGACAACCTGGTAAATTAGTTTAGAAAACATTTTGCTAATGATGGCGCTACTAAAAACAGAAATGTACGATTTGTGTTGGCAAATACTTAAATCACGGAATAGATGGCAAGGTTGAATAAATATGTTGAAAAAAAATTATAAGGATTCATGAGAATAAAAGTATCACCATGACATACAGTAATTTCAAAACCAAATCCGTCTTTATTAAATTCAACACAGACGGACGCCGATTTTCTATAAAAACCGATGACCTACTTTGAATGTTATTGATTTGATGACCTCATAATCGAGCAAGGTGGTTGGTGTAATTTCTCCACTGTTTGAGTTAATCGCGAACGGAGCTTCCTGCTGTTTCTGATGCTTCTGCCTTTTGTTTCCTTTCGTTTTTGTAAATTGATCCTGACTAACGATGATCACGTGACGTGATTCTTTCATAATTAAATACGTCACTTTGGCGTTATTTCCGCTGTCGATGTCTGTCGCTCTGACCGTGGCAACCGGAAAACCAAATGGGCTGTTTTCGGTGACGTTGAACTTGTAAACGGACTGGTCGAAAATCGGGTTGTTGTCGTTCACGTCACTAATGAAAACAAAGAACTGTCTTTCCGATACTAGCGGTGGATTTCCAAAATCTTGGCAAGATATAAGCAACCGGAAATAGACATCATTTCCGGTTGAGGTACCAGTAGAAATATCTTGCGGAACGTTGATTGTGCTGTAGAGATTGCTGAGCTGGTAGGATGTTTTTTTCAAGAGTTCGCGATCGATTGGAGAGGACGTGATGATGTTGTACTCGCCGTTGAACATCCTCTTCAGCCTGAAATATTCTACTTTCTCTTGTTTTTTCCTGTATTTAATTTGACCTTTACCCCTCAGGTCGCCTGTGTTATTAGTTTCGTATCCACCGTCACCCTCTTCCTCATCATTCTCGGCTTCCAAGTATCTGTAGCCGCCACTTAGACTACAATTAAATTTTCCATTGATGCCAGCGTCAGCGTCGTTCCCGATCACGTGACCGACAAAATCTCCCGCCTTAGAATTTTCCAGAACGCTGGCTGCCTGTGCGTTCACTTCTGCTAACGTGTTGATACTTATGGAAGGGGCGTTGTCGTTCTGGTCGTCAATCACTACCTGGTAAGGGTGATGATGATGTGATGTGATGGTGATGTGATGATGATGGTGATGATGATGGTGATGATGATGTGATGATGATGTGATGATGATGTGATGATGATGACCACGATGATTATAAAAACGATAAGGGAAAGGTTTGCATTTGAATCTGAGATATTGATAATGTTGATGACTCTGACGTAATACGGCACTGTAATAACTTGGAGGCGTTTTCATTAATTGGGGAAAAAAATAGAAGGAGTAAAATAAATTGTATTTTGGTTGTGTAACGTGTATTTAAGTATGCAATGAATAAATGAATAAAAAATCAATAAAAATGAATAAAAATAAATGAACAAGAATGCTCTGACAATATGAATAAATGTAATAAAACTTTCTGTGTTGAAATAACGCAAATTAGATGGAAAGAAGAAACGGCTGCAACGTATTAATATTAATGCCGGATGAGACACATGAACGCACTGCAAATTGATTCTTCATTCAAGGTCAACCTCCCCAATATAAATTTCATCATGATGGATGGAAAGATATAAATAGCACCAACAACAGGGTAGTACCTATAAATAGCACCAACATGGTAGTACCTTGACGGCTACTTCCGATTGGAGTGGAGGTGTGCCGTTATCGGTCGCCAGGACGATGAGGTGGCACAGTCTGGTGACCTCCCTGTCAATCAGACCTTTCACCTTGACATCACCTGATTTCAGGTCAACCTCGAAAAGGTCACCGTACATATTTTGAGTGCTGGGGGCGAAGGAATACATGACCTCGCCATTCAGTCCTGTGTTGAAATTAAGTGATTCGGAGTTAAATTGGTTGGTTTGTGTGCATTTTATGGCTGGTTTGAGATGCACATTTAATGTTCATTGCTTTTATTTATTGCCCAAGTTCTAACTTTTTAGTATTAAAATGAATTGAATGGTTGAGTGGGTGTTAAATTATTCAAAATCACTCGATCAATTGTTAGATATTTGTTTATACATCTTTATGGATTACGATTTAATTGTTTATTCGATATAAACCAGCATATCTCACGCTGACTATCAACCAACAGTTTGAATTGTTAACTTTAAAAAGTTATATCATTGTAGTCAAATTTCTGAAGCCAAAAAATACTACACGTCTGAAGGCGGCTCACCATTCGATGGTAAGCCACTAAAAATCAAACTGCAAGTTGAAACACAAATTGAAAAAGAAATAACTGTACATTCAACTGAAAAAACTAAAGAAGCCAAAAGGAAATAAAAAAAGACTCAGACTTCAATACTACTACGACTAGCGAACGAATAAATAATCGTTAAAATGAAAAATTAATCCATCCAGCCGGCGAACAAATCCCACCTGAGTCACTATCTCTGGCCAGTACATTAAGAACCACAGTGCCGCGCGCCGTGTTCTCGGTCACGCTGATGTCGTATATCGTCTGCTCGAACGATGGCACGTTGTCGTTACTGTCCAGTACAACTATGGTTACCTGTGTGTTGTTGTGGTTATTGTTGTTGTTGTGGTTGTTGTTGTTATGGTTGTTGTTGTTATGGTTGTTGCTGTTGTTGTTATGGTTGTTGCTGTTGTTGTTGTTGTTATGGTTGTTGCTGTTGTTGTTGTTATGGTTGTTGCTGTTGTTGCTGTTTGTGTGTGCGGGCCCGTGTTCATTTACAAAATGTTTGTCTGTTTGATGTGTTTGGCAGCGTTACATTTTATGGAAATATCTCGGTTACATCCACTTTCTTGCAATAAGCAGTTAGATTCTAGAGAGAGTAGGCTGGGATATGAGTAGACTAAGATGGAAGCGATGAAGGAACAAGGATAAATTGAAGTTTTGCAAATATTTGAAAGATTATCAACATCAGATAAAACTATTTACGATCAATTTTAAGACAAAGGTGTTTCTTTCAAACGCAATGGATAATACGAACAGTTGTTCATCAGTCGGTAGGTATGTATATTTAAACACATGCACGGTAAAAATGTTACGAAAAAAATTAGCGTTGGAACAAAAATGTAAAAGTTGGATTAAAAGAAGAACGTGATTTCGAAAGATACAAGAAAAAGTTGGTTTAATTAATTTATGGTAGGATGGTTCATTAAGAATTTAAATATGATGCGTGTCCTGCAGCTAACTCACTGACGTAAATGTATCTCCGAAGACGAACAATCCAAAACTGCTTTCAACGTACATACATAGTACACCAGAAAGCACATGAATGTATCACATACATCCACTCATTTAACCACTACACCTCACACAGACGTTGTAAGAAATCATACTCAAACAAATGGCATTTACCTCAAGGACACCTCTGTTTGACGGGACGCCCCCATCGTGGGCCACGACCTTGACATTGTGCGTGTCCTTGACCTCCCTATCAAGCTGTGACGTCAGCACCAACTTTACTTCCGTCGATCCGTCCATCTTTGTGATAGCCTGTCGAAAGGGGAGTAAAAAAGAATGAATGAGAGTTGGAAAGGGGATTACAGCAAAAGGCAGCATGAACGCGAAACCTTCAATTTGAATTTATCGTCATCTGGATCTTCCACAATCAGTTCGTATCCGACAACTCCGTTTCGGCCCAAATCCGGATCTTTCGGAATGGGAATAACGAATCCCTGTTCCAGTTGCGAGGATTCGGACAGCTCCTGGATGAACTGACTTGGCGAATAGATCGGTACATTGTCGTTAATATCGAGTAGCTGGATGACGCATCGGATGATTTTGAAGTATTCGATTGGTTTAATGGCTACGTCGACATGGATAAGACAGAAATTGTTCTCGTCGTCGTCGTCGTTGTTGTTGTTGAAGTTGTAAACCGTTATATTTCTGTTGTTGTTGTTTGTTGTTGGACGTGGAGAATCACTTTGATGGTGACCTTTTTGGTAGGGTCTTGAATGTAGTTGCAGCTGACGGTTGTGGAATTGCTCTGTTTGATAGTTTTGTTGTTCATGAGATGGAAAGTTATTGTATTTGTTGTTGTTGTTATTGTAATTGTTGTTGTGGTTGTTGCTGGGATAATTATTGTCACTTTTGTTGCTATCATTTTTATTATCAAGTCTATGATTAATATTTCGACGATGTTTGAACTTGTAACCGCTATAGATCTGCTGATGTTGTTTGTACTGCTGCATATGGCGGTCGTGAAATAGCTGCTGCTGATAAAGATTTTGTTGAAAGTGTTGTCGCTGCAGCTGCTGTTGTTGTTGCAGCTGCTGTTGTTGCTGCAGCTGCCGTTGTTGTTGCAGCTGATGGAATTGATGCTGTTGTTGTTGTTGCATAAGCTGAAGTTGTTGTTGCTGCTGGGTGTTTTTGCAGACGACTTCGCGATCAACACGTGATTTGGTGAAAATCTTTCCAGACTTCTCGTCCAAGCCCAAGAAATCTACTCCAGGTGGCGATAAGAAACCGAAACTATAGTGATGATGATGATGAGGATGATGATGAAAAAGATGAGCATGATGATGATGATGCTGAAGATGATGATGATGCTGAAGATGATGATGATGCTGAAGATGATGATGATGAGGAGGGGGAGAAGGAGAAGAATGGTGACGATTATGAAAACTGTGATGATGGAATTAGTGCTGAAAATGTGAATGATGATATGAAAAAAAATTGTTGTTTTAACACGTTGGTCATCAAGAGTGGATGAAGCAAACCAGCGAACATAAACTGATCTTTCAATCATTTGTTTAACTGCCAATCACGTAATACACCCCCGTCTAATCAATGAACTGACCAATCAGAAAAACCAACCACCCAATCACAGCCAATCACTGACAGACCAAGCCAACCAAGTCAGCCAATCAAAACTCACGACAGCTTAGCATCTTTCCTGTTTTTATCCTCAACCGGCACGTAATCCTGCATGACGTAGCCGACCACGTGACCAACCGGAACCTCTTCTTTTAAGGAGAACGACACCAGCTGGGCAGTGGTTGTGGTAGTGGTGGTAGCGATGGCGGCCGCAAAGACAATGGCTACATTTGGTGTCATTTTTTGATTGGAGGTTAGGAAAATTGTGGTAAAAAGAAACCGTAGGAATCTGGACAACGTTGTTGATGCTTGCTTACCTAAGTAAAATAAAATTTTTAATTATTTTAAAATATTTTCTAGCTTTTACAAGCTGGATTACATTTAATTAATAAATTAATTAATTTTTTTATTTTAATTCGATAATTTGTCTCATGTTGATTTTATGATTAATTCATTTGAGTTGATAACCTCCCAAGTTCATCGTTGTCGGACTCTCTAAATTATTCTAAACAATGAAAGATTGTGTTTAATGGATGGATTAAATGGATAAATGAATGAGTGAATAAATGAATGAAATAACAAACAAATAAACAAATAAACCAACGAACGAACGAAAGAATGAACGAACGAACGAACGAACGAACGAGTCACATTATATCTTCTCTTTACTTCATCATCATCATCATCATTTTGTCGCAATGTGTACACAACCACCATCATCATCATAGCCATTACAGTAATCATCACTGCCATCATCATCATCCTCATCGTCATTATTCTCATCATAATAACCATTACAATAATCACCATCATCATCACCACCATCATCATCATCACAGCCATTATAATCATCACCAACGCCACGGAACGGTCAGCCAAACTCAGCACACATCCATCATGTTTATCCTTTTCATAATTGTTGGAAGGTAGCCATTGTCCATTCGTACGAGGCGGAAGTAACGTCAATTAAAGAAGAACATCATTTTATAGCGCTGAACTTTTTCCGTGCATTTTTTCAAATTATTCCGCGCGTTAACTGCGACTATTTTTTAATGTAATGCCTCATTAATGGCTGGATAGATTACGCAAGGGCATCAATTCTTATTATCGCCATCTACTTTATCACGTCTGGATAGTCACACACACACACACCACACGCACACACACACACACAATGTATGCGTCCATGTATACACACCACACGCACACACACACAATGTATGCGTCCACACACACACACACATGTATGCGCCACACACACACTATAGTTTAGATTCTGTGTTGATGTGAAAAAAATGGATTTTCTATTAAAATTCTCTATAGTATTTCTTAGGTTTTTTTTCCAACATTTTAATTAACACTTGGACACACAAACAAACACACAAACACACACACTCACATATTAATTGTGCAGTCGAACTAGGTCAATGCAACACCAGTTCAGAGCGCCCCTCAACCATTACATCAATCATAAATAATATTTAAAATTGTAAAATTATCAAATTAAGTTTCTTTTCATCTGAATATTTTTAATAAGTTAAAAAATCACAGCAGATGTTCAGCTAGCGCTGATTCTAGACCCTCCATTCCCTTGAAATCCCCAATAGGCGCTCAGCCAAGTAAAAATTAAAAATTAATTTTTTCACCAGAAAAAAGTGAAAGATTAATTATTTTTTAAACGTAAAATGTTAAAAGTAATGATCGACATCTGTTTGAAAAAACTCTTAGCATCTTATTTTGTTGTTTTTCATTCAATTTCTAACTAATTTGCTATAAGCAGCCGAGGGCAAAATTTATTGAAATGGTTTTCCGACCAAGTTTTTACAATTTTCTATAAAAATTTTGCTAATTTTAGGTTTAATTAAAAACAAATAAATGAACACAAACAAACAAATGATATAACTAAACAACAAACGACCAACAAGCAATCAAACAAACAAAAGAGCAGACGAACGGACAAACAAAACACATGTCGGAAAGATATTTGCATTGACACCAAGCATCGTGATCATGTTATACTTCAATGAACATGCCTCTTGTGTTTGTTTGTTTGTTGTTTGTTTGTTGGTTTGTTGTTTGTTTGTATGTTGTTTGTTGCTTTTTTGTATTTTAGTTGTATTTTGTATGCATGTATTTGTATTTGCTTATGTCTTTTTTGTCATATGTGCGATGTTTGTTATGTGTTAGCGTATGTTGGTGTAGATGTTCATGTTTGTTTGCATGTATGTGTGTATGTGTTCATGTTCGTTTGCACGTTCGTGCTTATGTTTATGTTCGTATGTATGTTTGCATGTTTTTGCACGTTAATAAGCATTTATTTGAACATAGCGAGTTCTTGATTGGCTGGGTGGACCCGCTACTTTATTACCTTCTTTCAATTATACATATGTGTGTTTCAGTCGGTTGTTTTTAATTGTATCTGTGTGTGTGTATCTGTGTGTGTGTGGAGCGTATTTGTGTGTGTATGTGTGTGTGTGGAGCGTATTTGTGTGTGTGTACTTATGTATGTGTGTTTTCATATGTTTGTGTGTGTGCGTGTCTGTAAGTTTGTATTTTTGTATGTTGGCATACATTTCGTTTCATAAGTATAGTTTGAGGGGAAATATTTTTAACAAGTGTTTTACGAACTGTTATCCAGCTAGCTTACCATTACAGAAGATAAGGTCTTTATAGTAACTGTAGACTTAAATTTGGGCAATCCTCACCTAAATACATGTGTTTCTTATTTTACACAAAGTTTAAAAGACGTTTAAATGTTTTAACACATCGAATTTCAACATATATGTTAGTGTATCTCTTCTCTCTCTCTCTCTCTCTCTCTCTCTCTTTCTCTCTCTCTCTCTCTCTCTATATATATATATATATATATATATATATATATATATTTCGATCATAGAAAAATGTCTGTGTGGCCTTCAACATGAAGAAAGTAATATTTACGACTAAGTTGTTTAAATGTGACTTTACACAATCGTTACATTACACGTTCATTTGTAATGATGTATAAATCATTTATTTAATTTTTAATCATCCTTGTTTTAAGTTTTCACTTTTCATATCTGAATCCTTCATTCATTTTGAATAATCTGTTTCTACTTTATGCTTATGTTTTAACAATTTTTTCATGATTTTAACCAGATTTCAAAGAAGTATATTTTTTTTCTTCTATTGAAATAAAAATGGAGGAATAAAACGGGTTGCAGAGCGGTGATAGAAATTAAAAAAAAAAAAAAACTTTGTCTGGCTCAGTCGGTCGAGACGAACGAGTTTTGGTTTCGCCCAAGTCCCACCATGCCATTGTCCCTTTAATTGACTTTAAGTTCGAATTAATTTTCAACATTCCTCCCGTGCGGTTTGGCGCCAAAAAAATTTTTTTTTTTCAAATTTTGTTCGCTTCTTTCTATTTATTGTTTTGTTTCTATTTTAAAGCTTTCAATTCATTTTTTTCATACTTCTTTTTCGTGTTTTTTTCTCGTTCTCTCTCTCATTTTTTTCAGTTTTTCTCTGATTACACCATTGCATTTTATTCTTCATTATCTATTTTTCCATTTTATACAAATCCTCGTAACATCGATTCAGAAGGTTATGGTGATTGTTGTTGTTTTTGTTGTTGTTGTGTGTGTGTGTTTGTGTGTATATGTGTGTATCTGTCTCTGTGTGTGTGTTCGTGTCTCTATGTGTGTGTTCGTGTCTGTCTCTGTGTGTTCGTGTCTGTGTGTGTGTGCGAAAATGTTTTTGTTGATATTGGAGTGTTGTTTTTAGTGTTGTTGATATTGTTGTTGTTGTTAGTGAAAAATTGTAATGTTATAAATGTTGATGTTTTTGTATGTAGCTGAGGTTTTTTTACTGGCGTAAATTGCTTAAATTGTACTACAAACATCATTGCCTTTTTGTTGCTGTTGTTGCAATTGCTGATGCTGAACTCGTTACTACTAATGTAGTTATTGTTATTGTGTTGTAGTTGGTGTTGTTTTGTAGTAGTTGAAGTAGTAGAAATAGTAGCAGCAATAGTTGCTGTTGTAGTTGTTATAGTAGTAGCAGTAGTAGTAGTAGTAGTAGTAGTAGTAGTAGTAGTAGTAGTAGTAGTAGTAGTAGTAATAGTAGTAGTAGTAGTAGCTGTTGTTGTTGTGTAAAATTCGCGCAACAAGACGTTAGTTACATTTTTTGTCAAATTCTCTTTCGTAAGAAATCAGAATTTATCGTTTACAAGAAGAGATGGTGATGATGAAAATGATGAAAGATGGTGATGGTTATTAAGAAAAGACTCATTTTTATTATTATCATCATCGTCGTCATCTTCATCGTCGTCGTCACCGGCATCTGAAGCGAGACGCCCGACCTAATGACCGTTCACATTGTCAGCATTAAACAGGGATTTTCCAAGATGGAAACACGTGTACCTTAGTTGTTGTTGCTGCTGTTGTTGTTGTTGTGTTGCTGTTGTTGTTGTTGTTGATGTTGATGTTTTTGTTGATGTTGTTGTGGACTGGGCTGAGAAATTGGATTAACGATGTGGTTGGTGTTTTGTTGCGCTGTGTCTAATGATGTTTCAATTTTCTGCTTGTTCGTTTTGTTGCTGTTGTTGTTGCTGCTGCTGTTGTAGTATTGTTGTAATGTTAATGTGTTATGGTCGTTGTGTTTTGTTGTTGGAAAATCTGTGTTAATGCGATGTGTTTTTTGTAATGTGTTGATATGTTGGGTTGATACGGCGTTTTACAGTGGCTTTGTTTCATTCTGTTAATGCTAAACTTATTTATTCTTTTGATACATGAAATTTTTTGATTGGCAGGATGGCTGGCCTTTGCTGTTGCGGTGACTGGCTTCGAATGCGAACAAATCCCAGCCTCTCACGTGCAATGTTTACATTCCGTAGAAAATTTAAATACAATTATATACTGTTTTTTATACACATGTTTGTACATTCGCGTGCATGTATGTATGCTTGCATGCATGTATGTATGTGTGTATGCACAAAATCACACACACACACAACACGCACACACAAACTTGCACGCAGACATGAACCTTGAACAAGCATATTTAAACACACACGCACACTAGCACGGTCAGCTCGATAAATTTTTTATTGTTAATATTTCTTCGTGCAATAAATTAGTCGTATGCAGTATAAACAAGAGAAAAAGAAAAAGAAGAAGAAGAAGAAGAGGAGGAAGAAGAGGAGGAGGAGGAAGAAGAAGAAGAAGAAGAAGAAAGATGAGAATCTACAACAACAACAACAGCAACAACAAAAACCACAGCCACCACAACCACAACATCCACAGCTACCACTAAAACAACCAAATCAACAACATCATCATCAATAACAAACACACAAGCTCACACAGACACAAACACATCCATAAACATTAAGTTTAAACAAAGACCCGCATATAAACTATAAAAAACGGATCTTCAAATACAAGTGGGTTTAAACTTTAACTAAACAAACACACAAAATACACACAAGTAGGTACGTAAAAATACACAAACGCATACACGTACACAAAAAGAACCGTGCACACATCCACTAAAAATACTCATAAACCCCTCCCCCCCCCC
>NW_008705398.1:1287853-1289045 GCF_000326865.2 Helobdella robusta | reverse complement strand
ACACACACACACACACACCCCCACACACACACGCACACACACACACACACCCCCCCACACACACACACACACACGTGGGCGCACACACACACGCGTGCACATACACACACGCACACACATAACAGTACATATTCATGATATAACCACACATACACGAAAGCATCATTTTACACAAAAACACACACACAGACATACGCAAAGGTATTCGATAATACGCCCTGGTGGGCTCAAGGCATACAAGTGCACGTACGCACGTACGTTGTTTAAGCTCAATTTACTTTTAATTTCAGTCATTTCCAGTAAGAGGCCCATTCCGAATCGTGTTAACATCGGATTATTCTCGTAAAATCATCCTTGCTTGGTGTGAGTTTGTGTGCGTGCGTGTCTGTGTGTGTCTGTGCGTTTGTGTGTGTGTGTTTGTGTGTGTTGGTTTGTGTTTGTTTGTGTACGTGTTTGTGTAGGTTTGTGTTTGTTTGTGTACGTGTTTGTCTGGGTTTGTGTTTGTTTGTACGTGTGTCTATGCCTATATTTGTGAGTGTGTTTTTGAATTTGATGAGTTGTTTAACGCCTTTCAACAAACAAGAACCTTGGAATATGTGTATGTTTTGTATGTGTTTGTGTCTGTCATGCATGTGTGTGTGTGTGCATGCATGTGTGTCTGTGTGTGTCTGTGTGTGCATGCATGTGTGTGTGTGTGTGCATGTGTGTATGTGTGTGTGTTTGTCTGCGTTTACACAATTTGTTCGTACGTTTGTTCGTGTTTCTTCAATTTTTTTAAATACAGTCAGACACCGTTAGAACGAACTTCTGTACAACAAAAATCTCTAGATTACAAAATTTGTTTATGTCTCTTGGATTTTCACATATAAAACTGTTTCTATAAAACTGTTTCTCTATAATTAACAAATTTTACAAAGTTAAAAGAAATATCTGAAATATTTTTTAACAATAATTGTTGAACATGGTGTCAACTGAAAGTTACATTTCTGTTTTAATGTTTCACACATTAAGCTTTTTGCTATACATATAATGTAAGTACATAGTAATAGTTTACATTTGTATCTCGGTATTAATTGATGTATTTATAAGAATTAATAAACATGCATGTGTTTGTCTGACTGTCTGTCTGTCTGTTTGTCTGACTGCCTGTCTGTCTCTCTGACTGTCTGTCTGGCGCAAAATACCTACACAT
>NW_008705398.1:1285600-1287803 GCF_000326865.2 Helobdella robusta | reverse complement strand
TGTGTGTGTGTGTAATGTATGTGTGTATGTATGTATGTGTTTGTGTGTGTGTGTATGTATGTGTGTATGTATGTATGTATGTAGGTATGTGTTTGTGTGTGTGTGTATGTATGTGTGTGTATGTATGTGTTTGTGTGTGTGTGTATGTATGTGTGTATGTATGTATGTGTTTGTGTGTGTGTGTATGTATGTGTGTATGTATGTATGTATGTATGTATGTGTTTGTGTGTGTGTGTATGTATGTGTGTATGTATGTATGTATGTGTTTGTGTGTGTATGTATGTGTTTGTGTGTGTGTGTATGTATGTGTGTATGTATGTATGTGTTTGTGTGTGTGTGTATGTATGTGTGTATGTATGTATGTATGTGTTTGTGTGTGTGTGTATGTATGTGTGTATGTATGTATGTGTTTGTGTGTGTTTGTATGTATGTGTGTATGTATGTATGTATGTATGTGTTTGTGTGTGTTTGTATGTATGTGTGTATGTATGTGTGTATGTATGTATGTGTTTGTGTGTGTGTATATGTATGTGTGTATGTATGTTAAAACCAAAACATGATGAGTGACACTGAACCGTCAAACATCAAGTAACAAATGGATTAACACTTTGATTTGTCGTTAATTGCACGTGTCGGCATTCAGTTGGATATTTTCAAGCACACAGACACGCAGGAACCGCTGCAACAAGCAAGAAATGTGGTTGGTTGCAAAAAACAGTTCCCTGCTGTCACCTGATCTGACACTGATCATTTTGTCTATTTCCTTAAGAAATTTAAGGGTGTTGGGGTCCATCGGGCCGAGAACCTCGATGCATATTGGCAAGAATTCCATCGAGGGGAGGGCATTCCCATATTTTTTCATTTTCTCGTCCGCTGCCCTGGCCGCGGCCAAACCGCATTCTTTACTTGTCAGGTTTACGTATCGTTCGGCGAGGGTGCCAGGGACCGTAACATCCCACGCCAAACATGTATGTGTGTATGTATGTATGTATGTATGTGTTTGTGTGTGTGTATGTATGTGTGTATGTATGTATGTGTTTGTGTGTGTGTGTATGTATGCATGTAAGTATTTATGTATGTGTGTGTGTGTTGTTTGTGTGTATGTATGTATATTGTGGCATAATGTTGATTTTATCTTGTACTGGTAGTTCGCATATGTTTGTTTGCTTATGCATATGAGTTTCCTAAAATTGCCCATTGATTTCGCATTCGAAACGATTCGAAACAAAAACGATACGATACGAAACAAAAACGAAACGATACTAAACAAAACGAAATTTCATTTGCCCTCGAAACATAATAACCAAACATTGCACAACAATAAACATGTCAGCAACAACGTGCACTAATAAAAGGTACTTATAAATAACAACATCCAACAAATCAACAACAAAATCGGTGAAAATCACACACGCACAAACACACGCACAAACACATACTCACACACGCAACATAAAGCAAACGCCTAATAAACAAATAGTTCCCAAAATGAAATTAAAAACATACTTTACATACAATCCCATAGTAAACCAATTTATAGACCCACACCACACACACACACACACACACACGCACACACGCACGCAAACACACGCACACACACATAGAAATAAACAAACAATGGCATATATGTACATAAAAACATCAGCATATAAACATTTCTCTATATAAACGTTCATTTTTTTATCCATAAACTATTCAGTTTATATTTAATGTGTAGAAAATATATATATGCGTGTGCGTGTGATTATGTGCGTCTTTTACGTGCGTGTGTGTACGTGTGTGTGCGTGAGTGTATCTTTAACGTGTGCGTGTGTACGTGTGTGTGCGTGTGGGTATTATTGGCCCACAAGGGAACCTTAAAGAATGGGGAAGGTATAAATGCCTGAGCCATGTTAGATGTTCGATGGTTACTACATGCTGCATGATCTATGTGCGTTTATGTACGTGCGAATGTGTGCGTGCGTGCGTATGTGTGCGTGTGTGTGTTTGTGTGTGGGCGTGGATGTGTGTTTGTGCGTGTGTGTATGCTGTGTGCGTGCATGTGCGTGTGTGTATACATATATAACATAAGTTTATCAATTTGTTGTCCTTAATGATTGAAAGAATGTATGTATTTTAAGTTATATAGTTAATTATTTAATTGAATTTTTAATGTTAATTAATGCGTTATATATTTCAATTCTCAGAAGCATGCTTAGGT